>NW_019211459.1:3791378-3834051 GCF_002443255.2 Varroa destructor | reverse complement strand
TATATGTCTTTGCGTTGAGTAATGAAATTATCTTGGAGCTGTCCAACTTCAAATAACAAGCCAGTCGATCATAAACAGGTGAAACGATAATTTGTTGAAACCGTCGTAGATAACAGACTGTAACCCATACCATTTACAACATCTTCTCATTTAACCCTGTTTAGCATGCTACATGTGTAAGCTCTTTTTTTTTTTTAAACAAAAGCCTTCAGTAGATCAGTATGCCTACATTCTAAAACAGCTGATGGAAAAACCTACGAAATGTCCGGCGCCGACCTTAGATTAAACCCCCCAAAGAGATTCCGATTAGAGTTTCTTCACTTACTGCCATCGCGAATATGCTTTATAATTATGTAATTTGGGCATTGTCTACCGTTTTACGTGCAACTCAGTTGTATTACTAATAAATCTATATCTGATGCGTAGTCTAATCAAAGATGCCGCACGACACAGCTTATCTGTTACACCATAAAGTTCAAGCGCTGTGCACCGAAGGTCAAAATTATTCAATCTTTCTTTCTTTCAAGTTTGTTCCCTTTCAAGTTCTTCTCGCACGGTGGGTTTCTTCATTACCATTTTATATTTATTAACATACGTATATTATAGCGACACTATTTGGATCCTTGGGACATTGTCCTGCCTTTGGATAAGGGTCGTCGTTGCTCTGGATACGAGGTACAGTATCGTGTTCATTTCGGACGCGCGTTTTGATCAGCGGTGGAAGCTAAGTCATATCGAAGCGGCGGACGTCGTTTTTGGTAGCGTACAGCGTCGATGTGAGGGTCATCAGAGCGGCAACATACAACAACATAAAAAAAATCACAAAGGCCAGCATTCATACTTGCTAGAAACGTGGCAGATTCATAATATAAATAGGTGATTTACATTCTATTCTCATTTTTTGTTATTCTATCCACGCGAGTATGGTATCCTAATACTCGGTAGAGTAAAAAAAAAGATACGCGCATTAATTACGCGCTTTCCACGACGTTTGCGAAAACTGAAGTTTCTGTTATTGTATGGGTAAGAAAGGTAATATACTCGAAGGAAGGGCAGGCCAAGTAGACAACAATCAGGTTAAAACTGATACCAGTAATCACGGCAGATGATGAGCAGCTTATTTATCGTGACGCAGTACCGCGTCGTTGTATTATTTATATAGTATAATGTACGAAATGCCACATGCGTCGTATGCGTTATTCTTTGTGTCAGATCTTTCGTTTCTCTTCGTGGATTTTCTCGGCCAGATGGCAGCTCAATCTAATGGACGCGGAGCTGCAGATGCTTCTACTGCCCTATTTTTATTTCGACTTCCATTGCCGTAACGACCCCATCGACGACCGTCTGACTTGACTCCTGATTGGGTCGACCGGTAGCGAAACTAAACGCGAGCGACCATCGGCGCTACATCTTCAATATATACGTACAAACAGGAAATACAACGGCAGTTTCAAACGGAACGGGCCGGCAGCCGCAGTAGCGAGGCGTCTCCATTCGGATCAACGCTAATAATCGCATATAGAGCAACTGTCGTTGTTACGACCACTAGCATCGACAGTCGAAATATCAAAAGCAAAACAAATTAGCTTTCTCCATTGGCCCATGTTAGACTATGTAGTTGGCGATCCCTGAAGCAGCAAGCTGTGTTGTTGTTTTTTTTTTTATCCTGCAACAAGATTATATTCGTCATACTACGATGCGTGTACGAACATAAACAATATTAATCAATAGCTAACCAGCCAGACGCCTAGCAGACGACAGCCGTCAGATATGAAACGAAGTATGTACATGTGCCTTCGTCTATAAAACCGCCTTCGGTTTCAATACTGCTAAGTAGAGTATTAGTTTCTATGGATTCATATATGCATAGTTGTGTCGTCCGCGTAAATACTCGATTAATGCTACCGCTTTACCGGGCTTTGCTAAAGGAGAACGTTCGATACGTTTATATCACATCGTAGTGCGGCGGAGCAAAAGATGTATTGGCTTTACGCCATACTTATACGCCACTCGGAGAACAATAAACATAATATGGGAGCACAAACTATATACATATATATATATATACATATATGTAATACGTGTGTGATGCAATCTCAGCTGTGACGTGAGAAGCACGCAAAAATTGAGATGGCGTGTGATGCGTCGCGTTGTGTGTAGTTCTGCTGAGTAGAAGCTGTTTTAGAAAGAGCTATTGCTTTTGACTGATTCTGCTAATTGAGAAAGAGCTAGCTAGCATAGATGAGTAAATCTTGTCTGAAAAGACAAAACTTCGTCTAGAAACCTGTGTGAACGTTTCTAATTCACGGTCTTTCTTTGGTGCATTGCACCTAACCCACTAATCAGCCTTTTTATGACGATCGCTCAGTGAAAAGGCCTGAATTTTGTTAGCTTTCGACTTGATTCCTTTGCTAATTGGCACAGTATAGTTTTACATATGCTTTTTTGTGTTTGTAAAGGCTGACATTTCTCTACTTAATTTCTATTAATTTGAGTCGTACAATAATTCCTACTTTATGTTCATGAAGACAAAATGAAACTGATACCTCTTTGAAAACGGCCTTAAACTATCGTTTATATTAGTCATAGCATCCTGCCGAAAGACATTAACGCACACAACATACAAATCAGCAATATTCCATTGCTCCGCCCCCTCTACCAATCTTCTCGCGAATTCTTCTCTATTCTTCTTTTGTATGTATGTTGATTAATGGCTACCATGTAGACCCCACTTACTAACAAAATTATCACTTGACATCTTGTTGCCAATGATTCTGTCAAAGTTCGCCGTCTGTCTGTTGGACTAGAACGACGAACGACAATCATCTCAATATCACGTTTCTGACAACAGATGTTTTGCTGTTAAACCTCGAAAATTGCCTCGTCCTTTTGCTATCAGTCAACCAATTGCCAGTCAGCTAACACAGACACGGCACAAAATCCCGGCGAGACAAGTGGGACCACATATGGCTGTCGCTGGTTCTTTTTCTCCTGTTGTCAGGGATAGTAGGAGCGCGGGAAGGCTGAATCAACTACATGCGTCCATGTAGTAGTCTACGTGTGTCTGAGAGATAAATAAAGGCAAATAGCAAGTAAGCTGGTCGCGTCCCGTTCGCAACTACCGTTGCACGAAGCTGCTGAAGAAAGGTAGCTGTCTGCTGTTTGTGCGAAAACGTAATAGGGAAGTTGTCGAAGAAAAATCTTCATTCGTCCCACCTGCTCAGCCAGGTTATTCCTCTTCTTTTTCATTGTCACCACCGTTGCCTTCGTCCCCTTCAAAACTTCATTGCTCACTTTTATCGCGATCCCCTGTTGTTCCGATTTGCATCGGAACCGCGTCATCCTGCAACTAACTAAAACGTTTCTTTCTTCTGCCATAACACGAAAGATGGGAAGAGCGACTATCGAACAGCAGAAAAAGCAGATTGCTGTCAACGTGTGGACGTGTACGTGTAGCGATGGTAGAACCTCAGCACGGTTTTTAGTTGCGGGCACCAGAAAGAAGGCTACTGCCAGATTCACCGTCCTAACGAAAACTTCACTCCTAATAGCTCTATAGATAACGACAAGAATCGTCCGCCCCCATGCTCGTAAGAAGATGTAATGATAAAAGAAGATCTTTGGCCGACGGCAGATATGGCGTCAGCTGCCGCCGCTCTAGCTCTAGTGATTTGAACACGTCACGCGCTTACTAGCGTCACAGCCCTGGGCAGGACCCTCAATGTGTAATGGTGACAACGATAGCGATATGTCCCACAGACAGCAGCGATTCGTTGGCTGGCCATCCTTCTCTCAGCTCGTTCGTTCGATCGTGAGTTTGCCATCGCTAAGGTCCTGCAGACTCATGTTGCGCAGTCGGCTAATGAGTTTCGACATCAATTCCTGCCGATGTAGCTACGTCTGCGATTCCGCCAATCGTCGGCGAATTCCCAAACACAAAGCGGGCAGGCTACCGGAATACTGTGGATCGCAGACCGTCCTTTGCCCAAGCGAATGAAAGGCCCACAAAATTGACTTTTCAACAGTCAACAATAAATATGGCGAATAGAGGATGTATATTTTGTTGACGGCAGGATGGGATCTTTGGACTCAACTCTGCACTAGTTTCTGTTGTAGTGTAATAGGTACATGCCTAGATTTAATTGCAGTACTAATAATACATACATACATGCGTTAAACGGACACATACAGTAGAATTAGCCAGAACAGAGAACGTTCTCATACGACGACAATGTCTGTCATGATTTTCTTTTCTTTCCACTTTAAGGTAAAAATAGGCAAAAGAAAAAATGAAGTCACCATTTTAAAATCTGCTACGAAAGTACTATTATACTATATAATCATATTCGTATATAGTGTTCAAAACGTTTGTATCTGTATCTATATAGGAACTTGTCAAGGTGCAACAAACCCAGAATGCAAAGCTGCCAGTGTTATGTAACTATTGACTATGAAATAAGTTTACAAAGGTCATTTTAAAGCAAAAACGCAGCGGTTTCTCATCTAGAAGAAGTCAAATCTCGCTGAGCAGTACGACTTTTCTCGTCGAAAATGTAACCTGTTAATGTCGTTTAGTATTCATAGTAATAAAGGTCGTCGTAGAAAGCAGGAGGGCATACCAACCAGCAAGCATGCCGCCATACGAACAGTTTTGTTCATTATCGAATAATTGAAAAAAAAAGTAACTTACACTACCGAAAGCGAGATTTACGTATCTCTAGGTTTAATTAGAAGCTTAAAGGTTAAACATTTCGACAAGATCACCACACAGCTAACGTCGACATAAGCAAAAGTACATGCTGCCCCGTACGAATCCCTAAGGAAAAGTAACCTCGTCTACTACTGCGCTTCTTTTGAATCCCAGTAGCCCTTTTAAACCCAATGTCCTCTAGCCAGAATTTGGTGAAGTATTTGTACAGCAGATAAACTAAAAGGTTAGAGCGAATTCCCTTCTGGGTCCGAATGTTAGCAACTTATTTGCATCATTTCACTGTTGAAACCGTTTGAGTTAGTCACCAACAAGCCGAAAGGTCAGTTTTGTCACGAAGGCACTTTTCCCAATTAGACCGAAGTTGTTACTATTAACGCGCACCATCGCCTGCGTAAGCGTCTATCAGTGAACAAAAAAGTCTGTCATCGGCACACCATGCAACGACAGCACAGCGTTGATCTCCATAGACGTTGGTTTGGAAATTTCTCTACGAATCTCCTGCTATTTCCGAGGTCCCGGCACTATTCAGTGAAATTTACCTTGAGTATTTTTATCTTCTCATTTCCTGATTTATTACCAATGTTCAGACTTAAGGTCACAAAGGCGACAGATAGTGTTTCAGAGCAGGTTTACAGTGGCCTCCGATATGGTGGGTGGGCCGCGATTACTGCAAAAAGTCTGTACTTCATTAGATTTTGTAATTGTCAGTAGTCAAGGACATTATCAAGTAGTGGCTGTTACTAAGGGGTACTATTCACGCCTATAAATTCAGGCCTTAGCGGGCCAATTGGGTAAGGCAGCTAACAACATATTTTCCCCTACTCTATACTTTTGATTCTAGGTAGACAAAAGAATTTCATATTGATACAATACAGGGTATACAACGTATTTTCCATGGATAATTCGGTCTGCCTTTGCAATATAACATGCTATCTTTGTGATCTTGCACCCGTGCGATACAACTGGAGAATATCCGGAGTAGTCTACTCAAGTAAACTGCACCTTTATAGAAAAAAAATTGCTCTTTTTTTTTAAGTATTTTGTAGGGAAGAGACATGGTGAAACTGTCGTAGGCTAGATTTTTCATTAAAGAAGGGCCGTAGGAAACGATGTAACATAATTAGCGAAGTTTTGATTTATCGCAACGTAGTAGACCAGGACAGCGAAATGATCAAGCATTAGGATCTGAATGTAGCCTTTGTTTATACTTTAATTGTATTGTTGCGCTATTACTAAAAAAGGATGCTTGATGTCATTCACTGTTGCTTCGATTTGACCTCAAACAATGAAGTGCGTAAATACGTAGATTTCACCTATATTTCGAGGTAGCTCACATATAGACGTTTGTTTGTCTCATTACGCATGTAATGTAGACTATATGTGTCGATAGCGAACCTTTGAGAACTCTAGCTATGCAAACCATGGCGTCAACAACGACGCCTGCAGGATAAAGTGGATAAAAACCGTATATATATATATATACACGGTTATATATTTAATACATACTTTGTTGTTTCACTATTGCTGCTAATAAGTTTCTGCGTAATTACTATGGGAACATATAATGAGGCACAAAGACATTTGAAAAAAGAAAGACAAACCACAGTCACAGAAAGTGGAATCATTTCAAGATTGATTTATTGCTGCATCATTCCATTACCCATTGTGGCTCTATCTGTTCCGCATAGCCGTTCGCACAATTTAGCCAAGCTGTTATGCCGTTGCTGTTGCAACATAACAGCACTATGAAACCTCGGGTTTGCCCCCCAGTCATCCCCTCCTTTGCCGCCATCGCCGAAGATTTTTCCTAATGTCGACGTAAACGAAATGCAAAACAAAACGCACCGACCGATTCCTCAGTTGGCCCTCAAACTACAGAAGCGAAAAATCTGCGTCTAACATTTATAATATTTTGACTCATTTGCCCGATAAATTAAGACGCGCTGCAGCGAACAAAAATCCCTATGGATCAAGCTACGTAAATAGCGCATTGTAACGTAATGCCAATACCTTCATGTTTTAATTATCTAGGGCTACAGTTATCGTTGAGAAAACTGCAGGCGTTTTCGACTGTTTTTGTGCGTGCCGCCTTAATGAATCTATGCAACCGATTCAGTCTATTACATTATATATGAGTGAAGAATATATTTACGTATACGTGTATATGTAAAAAAACGTGCTCGTCTCAAGTCGTCTTCTAGATGAATCACGGCTTTTTGGCGTTGTCTCGTGATGATCTCATGTTGTTCGCTGCAATTTTCTCTTGTCTAACGTTACTCCATTTGTATAATCCCTAAAAATGTGCGTTTTTTGTTAACTAGGTATTATTGTCTGCTAAATAAAATTTATGTTTAGTGTGTGAAGTGAAAAACCTCACATAAAGCAAATTCAATGTAACTCGGCGAAACTTTAATGGCTCTGTAACTTACGTTATGGGGTTATTACGAGATGGGAATAACGTATACATTGTCGCCCCTCGACGAAAAGAGGATTGTGGTTTACGCAGTGGACATATTGCCAAAGTTACGCGTAAACTAGTTGTACCCCTCTATTTTTAGTTATTTATCTGCGTTTTTGTTGTTATACGTGTTTCGGTATAGGCGTGCAGTTCTCAATCATTTATGCGTGTATTGAACGTTGCGTATTATATCTATAATAAAACCTAGATTTGTAGTACAAACAGAAACTTATTGTAACATACATATTGGTGACTTCTACAGATCGCAAGATCTACCCTTACCTGCACTTGCCTTCCGTATCCACAGGCTGTCGAAAAGGATAATCCAAAGGATTCACAAACACGGCACATCTACATTCTAGAGGTTATACAGTGTCAAACTGAATTTTGTCAGCCGGCCGGTTGTATAGACGGCGATCACACTAGCTACACACAGCACAGCGGTCACTATGAGCGAACTAATTTCTATAGTCAATAAAATAAGCAACCGTATTTTAGCTGAATAAGATATTCCTTCGATGCTTAGCCGCTAGATAACTATCATGGTCGTCATCATCATCATCATCATATGGAAAAGCATGGTCCTACGGGGCATAACTTGTGCCGTCAGTTGGTGGCTCTATTAGCAAACAGCTGTTGTTTCCATATGATGCGCATTTAGGCTCGAGTGGCCTTTGCTCATTCGAAGCTTGAAACTGAACTACCTGTGATGGAAGGCAAAAAAATATAGATTAATCACACCCTCGTAATTTTCTCTAACCATGGCTACATGTGGGGATGTTGAACGGTTGCTACTGATTGATGTCGTTGCTGATGCTTTGGTAGATACGCGGATTGGCACGATTGCGGGAACAGCCCCCAATGTTAAGACTGTATTATACCGACTGCTGAGTGGACACCTCGCGGCGCACAATCCTTCCGTCAAGACCAATTTGATCCGTTGGTCGATTAAAGGCTTAGGTTGGCTGGCTGCTATCACTTGAAGATTCGCTTCGTTTCTGATCTTGGTTTTCGTTCTATTTTCGGCCTCCGGACCCCGATCGGTCTGGCTCGTCGTCTACTGGGCGAATCGGCCAGCTAGTCGTCACTCGAGACGCCAGCAGAATGCTGCACAGCGGAAAGCATGCTCTTTACTTTAGTTGTGTATCTGTTATGTCCGATGACTATTTGCTTGTGTGTCCGTGTCTGATAGTAGGGAGCGGCCACGAGTCCTGCTTTGTTGACACCGGTTTGAGCTGCACAGTTTAGCACTTGCTGCACAGAGCTCTGACTGACACTGCCCAAACCATGATTGCTATACGCTCCGTGGCCAGCAACGGCGGTGGCGCAGCGGTGGTCGTCATCGTCGTCGTCGCTGATAGCATTGAAAGAAAGAGGGACGGCCGGAGAAATCGGAGGGGGACGCCGGTTTCGCCGCGCTGTCGCGCACCAGCCACAACGAATACACTAACAAACACACAGGCACGTGCGTGCTGTCGGCAGGTAGTCAACGATGGTTGCCAGTCGTCGCATACCGTCCGTCTCCGACGATATCTCGAAAAAGACTCGAAAAAAGTTTGGTCTCCTGATCCGCCGGAGCCAGAGATAGCGTTGGTTCCCTAGCGCGGCAGATGAAATCTTGGCCCGGAACCTGATTACAGGTTGCCCTGTAGTGAAGAACGGCGGCTACTGCACCGGGATTTCGCGACTTAAGTCTCCTCGGCCCGGACAGTGATGATGACGGCAGCGGCGACAACAGCGGTAAGGATGACAACGGCGAAGTCGATGGGCCCTCCCAGATCATCGGTTGAAGACCGAAGCCGCCAGACTGGCAGACAGATCGCCGCTTTGAAAAAAGCGAGTGAATCTGTGGGCTGTTGTGTCTCTGCTGCTTCTGCTGCAAATAAAGCACCAGTGACTACTGCCAGAACGTTGCTGAGATTGAAGGCTAATGTCGATCTCAAAGGAAAAAACTTCGCCTTGTTGCAGGGGCAGTTATACGATTAGAATACGCTACTCTTACTCAGTGGCTACGCCGGAATCAACCACCTCAAATATAGGCAATATTTTATATCGGTCGCGACTGCTGGAACAGAAGCGACGCGCATCACCGACAAAAGCAGCACAAGTATCAGTAGAAGCGGCAGTCCTAAACGACGTCAAATGGTCTTCGCGGATCGACGCTTGTAACTGTGGTGGTACAATGGCGACGGAAAGGAAGGATGCGCTTGCAGATCGCGTCGATCAGTTAGAACGATCGGGATCATGAGATGCGTCAGAGAGCAGTGACCACAACAGCAAAAATACAAAATCGTCGAAGGGATTCCCGCGAGCTGCAAATTCAGGAACGTTAAAAGTCCGAAGAACGGTAGTGGTGCTGGCGATTTTACTGTTGCTAGTCCTATGGCTTCGCCATCGGATAGATCAGACACGGTGACTGGGGGACCGACCGACTGGGCAACACGCAAGATCTGTGCGGAACGACGATATTGCTTAGGCTCTGGCAGCCAACAGATTCGGTGCGGCCAAAAGAAAAAGGGCGAACGGTGAAGGAACAGTGGCTAGTCAGCTAGGAACACAATGAGTGCCGCGCAGACAGAGGCCGACGGCAGACCGAACGGGCATGACGGTTGACTATCTCACTGCAGCCGTTGCTTGTTTGAACCGCCCGGGAGCCATGTGGCGACTGACTACCAAACACTCGTAGACTAACTGGCTTGTCCTGCTACCGCCTGACTCAAGACAAACGAAAGCCCATTGCCAAACAAGAAAACTGACAGCTACAGCAGTGAGAGAAACACCGAAAAGGATAGCAACGAAGGCTACCAAAGGAAAAGAGGATGGGAGAAAATTTCTGAGAACGATTGACTTTGAAGTCTGTACAACCTATTACTATTACAGCCAGACCGGATGACAATATAACATGCATGCGCACTCGCGGACGATAATGCCGACAGCCAGCCAGCCAGCCAGCCAGCTAGCTAGCTAGCTAGCTAGCTAGCTAGCGATTGCTGACATTTTCCGTAGTTCGGCCCCAAATAAACGGATGGACTGACGGACAGACAGACGACCCAGTCAGCGGACCGCCGAGTGACAGAGGAACCAGCTATCTTCCAACAATTACCAGAAAGTGACAGCAGCTGACCAGATGACCTGGAGAGGGCAACAGCACCCCCAAGCAGATAAATAACAACGGAAAAGACACTAGCCACTACAGTGTCTCGCATATTGTAATGCAACTATACGATCTGCTTACATTCAAAATGTAAATAGATTTTGGAGTCGAATATTACAGAGGTATAGCATAGCAGACAACAGAATATGTCAGAAATCGTTTTTGGATGGCCTAATTATTAGTGGCAGTATATGACACAGTGATAAGAACAGCCCCGGCGTCTTTAGTAGAGCTAATTGAGCTCACGGTTCCGGCCGTTGGAACAATCCTCTGACCTCACGCAGTGACTTTACAGAACGTCGGCGGACGCACCCGCAAGACGGTCATACCCCCAGTCGCTGATCTCGATGCTGTGAGTTCAGCTGACGACTTATATTGTCTAATAACATGGACGCTTGCGATTAGATCACAGATTCAAGAGCACAGCTCGTGCTCTTAAACACATCTCTTTTACTGGATGGCGAGCATTACCAAAGAAGCTATTGCAGAATCCCATTGGCAATACTCGCTAAAATCGTAAAAACCGTTGCCTGCGCCTAAATCGCTCGACACATGTACCACTGAGATAGACTTTTAATAAATAAAAAACGGGAATTTCAATAAAATATTTAATTTCAATAATCAGTCTAGTCTCAAATCGTTGACTGTTTGACCAGTTAGGCCTGTGCTATTTATAAGTAACTATAACATACTATTGATAGTCACGATCGGTGGGATGACTAACAGCGCTTACTTAGATTTTCCCTTCGTAACGGTTAATGTTTTGCCTATACGGAGCTGATTTTATAGCTTATATATATTCTATAGTATTCTATAGGAACTGCCTGAATTTCACTTAAATAGCTATAGTTCCCGCAGCTAGATAATCGTTCTAATAGCAGCGTTCGAACGGCGCTCAAGCTGGTACTGAAAGCAATAGGTCATGCGCGAATTAAACAGGCCGTCTTACAGTTATAAATCTGTTCCTCATATGAATAGAGGGCTTATAACTTTTTTGAATTATCGGCCGCAATTATTAGCTGATCCTTTTGAACAACAATCTTTAATAAATGATGTTGTTGTTCTTACATATACATAAGACGAGCGAAAATGCGAAAGCATCTTTGCGCCATCGCGTCATTCTAAGCATTAGGAAATACATAGCCCCCCTGTATCTGTTGTGTCACTTGCATTTAAAATGAGTATTCAGAGCTCTGTAAGGCTGTCTTTTTCAATATTGGGCGCGCTTAGCGCTCCTAGCTTTCGGATCCTGAGCTGGAACAAATTCGTTTCTAACTATAACGTAGAAGCGTTATTGAAGACGGAACCCTAAAAGCTTTTCAGTAGATGCTTACTTCATTCTCATTGTTGAAGTTGATTTCGTTTATTTATCGCTTCGATTCAGCAAATCGGTGGTTATATTATACAAGCCACATCTTAGCATGTTTATTACTTAGTAAAAACCAAAAAATTTGGCACTTTAGTTAGTCAGGTACGGGGCATACGGATGGAAACGTTTGAAGCGTATCAGCACAACAAATTACCATAATCAATAGAGTTACGCATTTTGTCAAGCGGGCACACTGCGTATGATGAACTGCTATGCCACTGGTTCGTGAACGCTCTCAGACATTTTGAAAATGAAAAAAAATATTTATTCTTCGCTGCTTGTCAATACAACCTATTCTCATGCATACGGTATACATATCATAATCACACGCGAGTGTATGAAGTAATTTTATGAAGCTGGCAGCTTCGCTTGTTAAGCCTCCTTCTAAAGCTTCTTTTAAGAGACTCGACCGACACGAACCCATCGATGATATGTAGTTTATCATTAACAAAATGTCCTAAATTAGTTTCCAGCCGACTATAAGTTTTTAACTTGGATATTTCATTTATCACACGTGTTCTTATGAGATCAGGATTAAAATGAAAAGGAAACCAATTTCGATCAAGGTATTGCGTGTATCGATTTCCGGTAATATTCATGTAACTTGCAGTGCGAGAAAACTATGTTTTAGCTTGATTTTTATACTGAGCTATAGGCTTCATTTTATTTAAAAGCTATCTTAATCAGCTGTAGAGTATAAAGTAGGATCTTCTCCTCAATAACCTTTGTATTAATATCCTCTACTTAAGTCCCTACAATAAAGCTGAGGTGTGCGTTAATCTAAGGCATATAAGCTTATTAGTTCCATCTGTTTTCAGCGAGTTCCTGCGAAAGATCTGAACAAAAAACAGGAGCTTAATAATTACGCATTTTGTTTCAATTCTAATGAAATTGTTACTGTATAATCGAAACTAACGGTTCAGCTAAATTAAAGATTGTGTGCGTCGAAAAATCAGATACTCCATACATTAAGATCATTCTATTTATTACTAGCTAAGCGGACATATAACAAATTAACTTCGGATAGTATAGCATTTTTTTTAAGTTCATCAAGTTAATGTTATTGAATACATTGGCTATATTCGACCCACGTTGTTGTGAACGTTGAATGACTTAGCCGCCTTTAATTTATATTGACACACTTCGTAAGTAAAAATAGTTTCTGAAGAATTGTGCACTTCCAACCCTTTCTTGCCAGTCAACCGTCGGAACTTTTCTCTTTCCTTCGGATTCGAAACCGTTTCCCTAATCAGCGTTTCTGATTTCTAGTTTGCGATGGTCTCGTGCTCAATTCCAGAAGTTAACGATGACAACTGAGATCACTATCGACGCTTCGGCGCTTTCTTATATGCAGCTTCTCTTTCCTTGCTGCGTAAACTTTTCCACTAGCAGAAGCTAGCGTTTGTCGGCGCCAAAGTGAATTCGAACACTAGGGCAAGCAAGTTGTGTTTGAGTGGTAACATAGTAATAACGACATCAATCATTCAATATTTGGAGTTTGACTTTCAGTACGTAAGCCGTTAATCACTGCTTCAGACTACTAGCCCCTTCTAGCACCGACGGAAGTATATCTACGCTCGGAATTTAGATATACTAAGTGCTCTTAAATTTAATAGACAATCACGTTAACCCTGCACACTTTCGGGGGCAACAGGACCTTCTCAGGAGGGAGGGATTTGTACGTCGGCGTACCGCTAACTTACAACCTGCCAATGTCAGCACCATATGAAAAAGGGCAAAGAAAGTAAGAATTAAATAAACAACGAGACGCACATAGCAGACAGCGCTGTTTCTTGACAAGAAATAATCTGTTGTGGGAAAGCTAAAGATAAACGGAACAAAAAATCGATTCTGTAATAGCGTAATCTGAAACATAAACAAATACAACTACTGATGAAAGAGGCGAACTGAGACACACAGCCTTTGACCTAGGCTAGCATAAGAACAAGGCCCAAACGGACGTATGGAAGATGGCATTGATATGCGAGGCGTGTATAACAAACACTATACAAACCGAGCTTATTTTACTAGACGCATGCAAGTTTGACAGATCGAGCTTTGAAGCAGTACTCAATCACTTTGAGAAGATGAAGGCTAATTTTAGTATGCCTTCGAACCATTTAGAGAAAGCTGCTACGGCAATCATTTTCCTTAGCAAGCAAGTTTAATCCCTTTGAATGAGGTTTGTCTTGTGAACCAATTTGAAATAACACAGAACTCACACAAAGAAATCGTTCGTTTTTATCTGTTCACAAAAGTCTCCAAAAAAAAATATACCTATTTTCTTAGATTTCTACGATGCTTATCGAATTGTTACCATTTATACTCGACAATAATATTCTAGCGTACTTTATTTATCACAACCAATTGGATTATTAACATTTATTACACGAAGTGAACCCAAGTAGCTTCATTCACCGTTCAATAAGGGGTTCACGCATTTTTACCCTTCAATCTGTTTAATAGCTTAATACGCTATTTATTATTAATTCGGTAGGAGTAACAAGAAAACGTAAATCCACTCAGTGCCAGACTAGCTCGTACGTGCATTGAATCGTGTTCCCAGCTTCGATAGTGTCTAAATGCCATTTTTCATTAGATGAATTCTGCAGTTAGGCGTAAAGCCAGACCAATTAAGTCGGACCTTGCTAACGTTAAAACTAGGACGTCTCTGAAGGTAAGTACCCTTAACGGAGTTCATATTAAGGCCACTCATATTAAGGATTATTGTCTGCAGATGGTCGCAACTTTTTTATATGCAAAATCATCTACGTAACGTTGATAACTCCAAACATCGATGCGAATTTCTTTGCGAAGCTACGTATACTGTTAGCGCCTTGTCACGACCTTTTAGAATCTCCGTAGTTCCCATAGTTTGAAAGAAGCTATCTTCATTACTAATGGCACCGAAGAAATCTGTAAACATGTTCAGTATGCTCAGAAGTTCAAAAGTGTGCTTATATATATATATATATATATAACAGCATTTTTATTTATCATTTATAAGTATTCGTTCGTAAGCGTTAACAAAATGTGCAGATTTTCTCATGTATTTATTCAAAAATTTTGTATTTACATGTATGAACACCGGATGACTTGTTGGGTATTATTCCAGATTATATTTTCGCCTCAGATTTGGCGTACATCATGTAATAACTAACGTAAAAAAAAGCCCAGAAGCACATTTGAGGCACACTCTGGGACCAGGGATGCTCACTATGTACAAGTAATATCTAGGCAGTAACAAGGTCAAAAAGCTTCGTTCGGTTATTGCGTAAAATCGTCAGTGGCCTCTAGCTCAGAAGCAAAGGAACGCTTCATCTCTCCATCTCTATCGCTTTCGCTCTCCGTGAAATCGGAATCTCAATGTACTCCACATACTCGGGACCTTGGATCCGTGAGGCTTTGTATCTTATTGCGCTAAAGGGACAAACACTGAGAAAATATATGGATAACATTTTCGGTTAGGAATGTAAGGTTAGCACATTCAGATCTCAAAAGACTGTTGTCAGTGAAAATTCTTATCATATAAATGCATCATATCAAACTTTTTTTTTATAGTTAAACGTTGTGCAAGTCTCGATTTTATCTTTCCTGTTGTTTGGATGTATGATACTTCCCTGCATCCCATGTCAATTTTCGCTGCATTCACTCGGCAATAACTCTCGATTTAAAGAACATCGCCATGTAAACAAATAAAAATAAAGCAATCGATATTATTTAGATACTTACCCTCTTGTCTGGTTGATGGTAATGGCTGTAATGTGTGTGGGCCTTGTTTGAGGTGAGGCGCAAATGGACGGTTTCTGTCAGGTGCAATTTCGACATTGGTTTCCCTGTTTTGATGACGAAACTGCGACTGGGGATGCAGCTGTCGGTCTTGCTGTGGTGGTTGTTGTCCCTGTTGGAACGATTGGGGTTCAACGTTTGCGGAGCTCATTTCATGGGGTTTAACCGCACTCCGCGAAGGATATTGTTGCTGTTTAACATAATTAGCAGCAATCCGTTCCATATCCTCCTTAGACAGTGCTCCAGGACGATTTGCTGGACCGTCATCAAGTGCTTCATCAGTGTAAAACATATCCGGCTCAACGGTTCCGCCATTTGTATCGAAAATCGGGCCCGGTTGACTTTCCTAAGTTTGATAAAATCACAACCCAGGACGTAATCGATCAGTTCAGATCGGGCATAAAGCTACAGAATCATTGTGATGTATTACGGTATAAAAAAAATCCGTAAGAGGCGAAAGCATTGTAAAAAATAGTTCATATCTATGAGTTTCTATTGTAAAATAATATGAAGTTCGGTTCAAAAGTGGCAGCAACTTATGCCTTTCGTGATCCTCCGTAAGTACGGTTATAGTGTCAGAGGGCTTCAGACAATACACTAGCTACACTCATACCTTCTGCCAGATAAATTTCTATTCACTTGTTGAGCGTTCATAAATAGCTGCAAAATTAAAAAGAAAAAAGCTTAAATCATCCATTACTAAGTTAATACATCCTTCAGTTTGCTAAAGACATTCACAATGTGTTAACTTTCTAATCGAAATCGTAGCATTCTTTAAGTGTTTTTTAGTCTGAAAGATTTGAGCTCAGGAAAGCATGGCCACAACCGCTTGAATGAGTCTCTAGCTAGCAATGAAACGCTTATCCTGGGTGCGACAAGATTCACTTTAGCAGCTCAAAGGTTCCTAATGTCTCCGTCTTAATGCTTTAAGGATATAACTTTTAGAGAGTACGTGAATAAATGCTGAAGTGCAACTGACCTGATCCGTGTTGCTAAATTTTTTCGAGTCGCTGTCGCGCGTCCTCACGAATGTCCGCTCTCCATAGCTCTTCGTTGTTTGTCCAACTTCTTCATCGCCGATTTGTCCTCCCACGTAGCGTGGCACGTACCCCGAACCTGACTGTAAGCGGCTGTTAAGATCGAAGGTTGTTGAAGGATTCGCACTTTCACGTATGGCAGAGAGCGGGGGCGTTGACTGGACACCGCTATCTTGAGCGAACGGCTTGTCATAGTGATCCGGTTCTTGATCTCTAACATGTGTTACTCTCGGAACGCCAAAATCGCGATTGTTCCGATAGTAATCTTGCGGCTTTGTTTTGCCGTCTTCGTCTTTGAGCTGAGCCTGCTTCGTCGCATTTGATTGCAGCTGTTGGCTTTCTGCGTTATGATCGCCTTCTTGATACTGGTGGTGGCGACCGTGAGAGTGGTCAAACACTATTTCATGGGTAGATGCGTATGCGACAGCCTCTGGATGATGAGCCATATGCGAATGATCGTAACGTCGGCGGCCAGGGACTGCTGACGCGGCTTGTCCGCGAAGATATTTCAACTCTTTAACCATACCCTGTGCCTGCGAAACTTGCCCTGAATCCGTCAAGCTTCCGTGGTCAACAACAGCTTGCCTATAATTCACGGACACTCCATGCTTTGATAAATTTTGTACGTACTTTTCAGATCCATTTGGGATGCTCTTAACATCAGTCGGAGGAACCATCAAGTACCGATTGCTCTGAGTGCTAACTTGTCCTTCTTCAGCTGCGAACTTCTGGCTGTAACTGCGGGCGGGAATTGGCTCGAACCTATTATTCCTACGAGCAGGTACTTGGGATCCAGGTTGTTCTTGTTGGTCATCTGTATGGTGCTGGGGTTCTTGTGCATGGTGTGGAACATCCGTAGAAGTGACGTGGCTGGTTTGCACGGGCTGTATCTCGGGGACTCGTCCAGTCTGAGTGTCTCTAAAATGGGGATATTCTCTCTGCTTGACTCCGGATGCAAACTGTGCGTCTGTTTGACCTTTCAGAAAAGTGTCACTATCGGAGTAGTTCGTTGACGGGGATATTGCCGGTCCTGGAGGGGGAATTGCGCGGTGATGAGAAACAAATTTTGATTGGTCAGTGGGTAATATGTGGTATGGGCGTTGTTGTTGCTGCTCTTGTTGTGGGGCAGGTCGCTGTCGAGAAGAAGGACCTCGCACGACGGTGTCACTACGCGCGTCCAATTTACCGAAACGAGACGAGTACTGGGACTGCCAATGGTATTGCCCGGGTGAATACCCTGGGTTTCTTCCAGAAGAACTTGTACATTGGACCTGAAAAGAAGAATGTAGATACCGGTGGTTGCATGAATCCTGTATGAATGATTATTTCAGTCTTACTTTAAACCCCCTTTAATGCAGAATTTAATTCTAATTTAGATTCCGTAATTTCATTGCTCTTTCAATATGCTTCGAATTGAAATGCTAATGACGTGTTATATGTTGACCGAACGGTGATGCTGTATGTCTATGCGTTAGATGGGGATGTATATCAAGTGTATTTCTACTGAACAAATGTATATTAAAAAAAATTTCTCAATGGGCGCAGTTACTGTTGTTGTTAGGAATGTAGCATATCTTTTAACGTTATTGAAGTGCCGTTTAAACAATAGTGGGAATCTCCGTTTGCTACGATCGTGAGTGCGTGCGCCCGAGAAATCTAAGCGGTGAGCGCTTCCATTACCGATATACCAGCAAATTCCAGATATCGCCAATTCTGGCGCGTACGATGCATGCTATATTCATGTTTTACGTAAGAAATCATTTTATATCTGTCATTGTTTTCAATCAGTTGCTCGTGCCTATGTCATCGAATCGTTGTGCCATCATAAAGGTCTTATCCAAATCGATCATATTCTGGAAGACTTACATTCTTTACTTATAAATAGTATTTGCGTGAATAGTTTTCAAATCTCTTTTCAAAAATTGAGATCCCGAAGCAAACAGGCTAGCCGCTACCGACAAAATGCCGTAATACAAAGTGGCGCAGAAAATACGCAGCAGATAGATATTATTTTTAATAAGAGTGATGACACATCAATTATTCATATTGTAGCCTAGGGCCGGCGAACTTACCAGCAGGCTGACACACGGGTTAGTATGATATCTACTACTGCGTACGGATTATCCGAAAATAATAGCACGCTAATTATGTAACGCGGTAAATTTCAAACGTCAATCATACTAGTTAAGTTTAGTAGGGATTATTTTTCGTCAATTGACATAAAGTGTATCGCCTATGTGGACTTCGATATATGCGGACGCAGATGTTAAGAATCACGTTTTTAGCAAACGAGACACAAAATGCTAGCGATCTCACCCCAAATGTATGAAGCAGGTTATATAAATCGTTGTTCTCAATTCAGAGATAACAAATATACCATGCTTTTCGCGGTCGTCGTGTCCATCATAACTATAATTAGTGAATATACTATACAACTGGTTCCGAACAGGTACGTTTGCGTACTTTTCAATCAGTGAATATATGACACATAGTGCCTTCTCATAGTGCAGCTCGTACTTGCCATTGCGTAAATAATGACGATATCATTTATATATATAAAGATCGCACTAATCGTCTTTGCTTCCGCGGGCTATTGGCTGTTAATGAATGGTAAAAAAGAAAAATACACTTCTTGTCTAATATTTACACTTTACCGGATGATAAAGTTGCGAGTTCCTCCTGCAGGAATAAATACCTGGTGTGCGTGGTTGCAAACTCTAAGGGTGGGATCAAAAAGTGTTCCCGGAGCGCATTGCTGTTGGAAGGCCCGGCAGTGCGCGCAATTGAAGAACGAACTGCAATCGCCAGGCACCGGAAAAAGGCCCGCTGATGCTTTACAAGGACTTCTGGCTGGGCACTGCAAGTATGTTTGATTTTAAATTTAATCCATTCGTCAATTAAGGGAATAAATAGGCAGACTGGAATTAATAATAAATAGCATTACTTACTATATATAGTGAATTACTTACATATTACACTGTTATATAACGTGTGGCTCGAGGTAGATATTTTTCTTAAGCGTAGAATCGTTATGTGTGCGTCACATCGATGGCTCCTAGTTTAGGCGCTTCTTTGAAGGGCTCCTCCTTTTAAGTACAGAAATCTAGGATTTTAGAGGGGATGAGGGGAATACAAGAGTTGAAATATGACAGGAGAGTGTCTATAATAGAAGATCAACCTTTGCGACGCTCGACTTAGGGTACCAGTGGGTGAAGTTAAACAAACAGCAAAGATAATACAAAGTACTAACATCATACGCGCAAAAGATTTGTTAAAGAAGAGCCACGGCCGGAATAACACGAACAATTCGGCATGGTATATCTGAAGTCTATACGCTACGAAATAGCGCGTAGCAAACGTACCTCTGCAATCACCATTTGTAGCAGCATCCCCAACAAGTAGATGACGCTGAAGGTTTGCATCTTGATCACTCCCCAATATAAACTCCACATAACACTTATTTTCAAATTTTATAACACATATATAAGGCACCGAAGTATCTCTGGCTCTCGAAGATGTTGCCTAAGTTGTGTGATCGCTCATAAGATCCCTCAAACAGATCGACATCCGTCCTGCGGTCGATACGACATAATAATGGTTAACTATTTAGTATGGTTTGTCGTTTGTTGGTGTACAGCCAACGGCGGAAGGGAGTCGTGTTCTGCGAACATCTGAAGAAGCCCCTAGTTGCGGCCAGTAATGCGACAGCGATCTCTTCTTGAAGATATATATATATATATGTGTATATATATTCCGTATACGGTATCCTTTCTGTGGAGCGGTCCGTCCACAGATCCTATGAGATCTCTCACGGCTAGCTTACGTCTCTCCAGTGACGATCTCTTGCCCTCTTCCTTAACACACGCGGCCACGGTAGTGATGTAGTGTTTATAGATGACCTCTACGAGCTACAATACTGTATTCCTATGTCACAATCAATGCTGTACCGTTGATTTTACCCGTCGTCCGATTGAACGTCGTCTTCGCTCGACTCGAACATCATGAAGCTAGCCACCATTTGACCTTGCACAATCCGTCATCGTTTCGCTTATTGTTGGCCTTTCCGTCATAAGTGTTTCCGGCAGTTACCCGTAAAAATGCGTTATTGTCAGAATACAAAGAGTCAGTTTAAATGAAGCTAAAAAATATAAATGTTCTACCTTAAAGTTTGTTGCCATTGACAGAATTAAATATAGCCAGCATCAAAGAGTGACACGATCAGCGGCAACTCTAGAGATTGTATTTATTGAATAAGAAAAGGAAGATAAATAATGAATGAGCAGGTGTTTTTAGAGAAAAGAACAAGCATTTTTTCGATGCCTAGAACCAGCCGTCCACTAAATTGGCCCTCATTTCCGTACCGGAATTCAGCTTTAGGTCGCTTGACAAAGGTGCACGAACGTATAGCCATTGCCAGCGATGTCGAGAAAACACTCTGCGCTTGAACGCCTGCTTACATCAGCACCATTCAGAAGAGGACTCTGACCCCGTAACGTTTTATAGGAACACTAACTATATTAGAGCCGTAATTATCTAATAAATGGCCCATGCCTCTACGAAACTATCCAATGACGACAAATAACAAGGATTCCCAACGATCTGATAGAACATCTTAACTGACACCGTAAACATTGGATATAGATTTAGTTAACTATATCGTGCGCATCGATTTAAAATTGCCGTTATCATTTTTGTTCCCTCTAAGACAGTTCGATTTTGATTCTATTCTGTTCGATATCAACTGCTACTATTTTTATGAGAACGTTTGTATAATAACTTGATACTCGCCAGGAGAGTAACAGTCGCTGCTGATGGCTAATGCTGCTGTTCCATTGTGGATACCCCGCTCGGGTAGGTGTGACAAAAGAACTTAACAAATTATTTGTTTGTTTTGAATACCTTTTTTTTTGGGGGGAGGGGGGAGGGGAGGGGATGCACGTGTTGTTTACGTTTATCGATTTGTTTACGTACTTGCGAAACTTGCCACCGCTTCCTTGACGATCACACCGACGGTCAACATTCAAACACCCCACGCGCCCAACCTATTGTGTTCCTCGTAGGACCTTCGGAACCGTGGCAAAGCGAAAACCCTATTTTATGCCTGTTTGCTTCGTTCTGTACAGTTTCGTTAGCTGCTACTACTGAAGAGGGCCGAGGCGAAAAATTTACCATACTTGTTTAATTTCAAAAAGAAGGCAGAAATACTTTTAAAAAATATTCATCTTTCTATGCCTTGTCTAATTGCCTCTGTGTTACACCAAAATACAAAGAAATCATAAACATAATTGCTAAAGATCCTCGAAGACGTTTTGGAAAAAGTAGATGGATTTTTGCAGTTATTTCATAAGCGTAAACGTTTTATCTCATATTTTATCATTTTTCTGTTTTGAAACTCCTCGTTAGCCCCTATGAAAACGGATAACAAATGTAAGTCGTTATATGCTTCGGGAAAAAAACTCGTTGGCAGGTTGTCTGACTCAGATAGCTTATCCTTCACTAAATGCAACGTCTAGAACCAGGTACTAGATGTTTAAAAAGGGAGGATATATTAGGCTACTACAAATGAATCCGGCAAACTTTAAGCTTGAACAACTTCTGAACTACACATCGCCAGCTGGTGAATACTCTAGTAAATACTTCTAAAGACTTGTAAGTGAAAACCACTTGACTTTACTCTCGAACAGTGAAGATATTTGTAACGACGTTACGCGAGAAGATCTTACACGAAGACAGAGTACGTAAACAGTGCAAATTTAAGAACAGAAATGCCAGTGTTGGGAACCAATGGGAAAATGACCGAATGTCGGGACTCGAAGGACAACATAACATTTCATTATTATATTTAATGAAATATTTATGAAACGGTAATATTTTACATTATAATAATATGACATTACCCATTATTACATCGCCGCAATCCAGAAAGGCTTTTCACGAAAGCAGAGCTTCGAGTCTAACTTCTTTGTTGGCCAAAACATGTGAGATGTTAGAAAATTGTAGTGCCGGGGGTACTGATAATGCGGAAATTGGGTAAAAAATGGCTTGTTTGCAGGTTGATTCTAGGCATGTTGGGAATGCACGTGGTATATTACGCCTCCAATTTGTAGGATTCAAAGTAAGAAAAAGATTGTCTGGAGCATATGGTTGTATATACGGTTCAGTCTTTAGCGCCAACGGGACGGGGAATAGGCGAGAGATTGGCATCGCGTGGCGGTGTCTAATAAGCTTGGACGTAAGGTGATTAGTTTATCATCAGAAGCGTTTGTGATTGCGGGGTTTTCAATGCTCTAAAAAAAGCAACTGGTCATAATAACATATCCTACAGACGATTCGCTGCGAGAAGCCATATATAGAGAAATTACAAATAAGAACGGGAACGGTTAGTATATGATTGCCCAGAAGCTGCTAAAGCGCTGGGACAAGTGCGCAAAAGATAAAAAAAAAATCAATACCTCTAACACATACTTGTTTTTAGTTCAATTTATGTAAAAATTGTTCGGCTTCAAAATCCACCGGGTTCGCTTGTAACACCCTAACAGAATAGGGAGTTCATTTGAAGTTTAAAATTAAGTTACTTTCAATAGATCTTTTGCTTCCTTAAATCGCAATAAAACCTCGGTTGGAAGGCGTTGTCGTGAGTTTGCGGCAGTTGACTTACCCTGTACCTTTACGTGATCTACTGGATGTTTAGTCGTCAAACTTTATTCGAACGAGACCAACAAACGGCCAAAAAAGAGACAAAAGCCAGTTGGAAGTAATGCCAAAGAAAAAGAAAAAAAAATCTCATGGCAGCTATGTTGCTTCGGTAGATTTTCTTTACGTTATTTATTGCTAAGCTTGTTTATTATTAATGTCGCTGTTTGTTTTTCTTAACGATTACTTGCGGGTAGCAGGCGTATATTTTGGCGGAAGATGTCCTTCGTAGAGCCTATTTCATCATGGCTAGCACCGCCTCGGACACTTTAGACAATATCGCACTTTGTCACGCAATATCTGTCAAGGATAGAACCTACTTACATTCTACGATCTCAATATTTCACAGGGTTCTACAAAAACAACGTTCTGTTCTATCCAGCAGATGATGCATCTTATCTGATCAAGGTACATAGAGTGTAAAAGCTTGTTGAATCAACGATTTTCCATTCTTTTTTTAAACGTCAGTTTTAGGGCTACGTATGGCTACGGCTAAACGTTGCGATTTTGAGACCGCTAAGTCAATACACATTCAAATTTGAAAATAAAAAATAAAATAGTTGGGAATAGGTTTCTTTTCTTTAATTAGACTTTTTATTCCGTCCCAGAATAGATCACTTTGGCTCTGCACTCTTATTCAGCCAGTTGATTCGTTTTATGCGTTCTATTATTCGTTATTATATATGCATACATCCTTTACGGCCTACCACCGAAATACATAACTTGTTTAGCTGAAACAGTTACCATCTGTTCATGTTGATTTCCGGTGCTCTATCTTGAGTGACGATAATTCTACTTGGAGATGTTGCTAACCCAGTTGAGATAAGATAGTTTCCGATTTACAACAGCCCTGATACGCCCCGTGATTTTAAGAGTGGATTACAGATTCTTACTACGGGATTACTTCCAAAACTATTCATTTCATTCAGCCTCGAATATCTATTTGCCTTCACATTATTAGGATTGTTTTGCTGGAATCGAAAGACTCATGGCTTCATCAGTGCGATGCCGCACCTGTTCGCATTATGCCCCAACTACAAATGAGTCACCGAGGTTCATAAGTTTGTCCATATTTTGCATATTATTCGTTGCTAAGATAGAAAAGGATCAATTAACTATTGTAGAATAATTTAGCAATCGTTGAAGCATCCCCAAATGTTACCCCTTTATAGCTGTATTATTTGTTGTATGTTGGAATGAACTATGTATGTTGAAATAGTAATTTTTCCGCCATAAGCCACGTCTGCGAAACAGATCATATAAGTTTTGCCCTAGTAACTTGCAGCGAAAACATCAGTATTCGTTCGTAAGACTAATCTTATATATATATATATATATATATATATATATATATAGTGCGCGCTTATAAACCAAATCTACTACATTTTTCCATCTACTACAAAGCATATTTTTAGAAGAGGAAATGGTTCAACGAGTTTTTCTTTATATGCTAAGCTGTATGTTATTCCTAACGGTCACTTTTTTCTCCACTATTACCCAAACTATAAAATTTTCAAATGATCGGAAAAAGCCCAAAAAGGCTAATCGTTAGAGCTCATTTCGATAACCCGATTGACTGAAAAACGGCCAGGAAATTTCGTATTAAAAATTTACTATTATCAAAAAAACAGCTTTTCAATTAATTTTGATGAATTTCGGGCTCTCCATTTGTATTAAACTTTTGGAGAACGGTAGTTTATCAGTTTTTTGTACTGTTGCGGCTTTATCCAACGCGGAAAACTAAAACAACAGCCACTTTTTTCTCAACGTTTGATGTCGAGCTACTATTTTCTTCCACAGCTGCTAGTTTATTTACTTCCTCATCGCATTGACACCTTCCCCATTAACAGTACTACCTTTGGATGAACGCATTAACTGACAAAAAAGGTTCAGGTTATAACCTTATATATATTATGGGGCATCGAAGTTCAAATAAACCTAGTGGTATTTTGTATACGTATGCTTTCTTGACACCGAAATAGCAGCAGTTTGGAGAGAAGAACATCAGTTGCCAACCAGGCCATCCGTAATAACTCCAACGATCCGTTATTTTTATCCGTCTCGTCAATCTTTTTTGCCCCGCATCTTAAGAACCTTTACCTCGAACCATCTACCTTTGTTTATATCCAATCTAAAAACAACTCGTAAGAAAAAATTTGAAGTTAGATGCTGTGCCCTCTCTATAAGTGTGTAATATATGTATATCGTTAGCTTGGTTCATAGAAGTTACGACTAGTGAAAGATAACCCAGAGCACTATCTAGTTACTTACGTACTGTTATAACATTAGAAACCATAGCTTAAAGCGTGAGGATAAACTTTAATTAGTAAATCAACACAAGGTCCGAATAAATATGCTTGAATGATGACGGAACAAGCACCGCGTTGATAGGGTTCAAGTAAGTACGGCCCATACGACACACCACTTGCTACTAATCTTTGTATGTTTTTTTTTAATTTTTTTTTTTATAATGTGCTTGCCAAACAAACCGGGTTATGAAATGTTTCTAACTCTAAAATAGCTCCAATTGAAATCTCTGTTGTTAGCAACAGTGTTACTTGCATGTCCAGCACGTTAGCGCGTATATTCAGTAGCGAGCTTGTATCAGGTAGTTTTTCTTCCTGATATTTCCAATCTGATAAATCCAAGGCTCTTCTAGTGGGTAAAGACAATACAAGTACTTGCCCTGGCCTATTGATTATTCTATCAGAGTGGAATACTGTTTATTTTGGATAACATTTTCTGTCTACGTTGCTTGCGAACTCTTTTCATACTTGTCTTATAAAGTCTAATAAATTGTGTGTATAAAATAGTTCATAGTATATGCATATTGAGTCTGACTAGGATACGTTGATTATATGCTAGACGGCCGGCGTAACAATGTGGAATAGAAGACCGTCTATATTAGTCTAACATGCGACAGAAACAGTATACTGAAGTGCTTCGAAAAGTCACGATATGCTATTTTTGATAGAAGCGAGGTACAATATATAAGAACATAATGCTGTTTTTATTTTACGATATATATTAACATCGATACTTTTTTTCCACTTGATACATAGAGTTTGTTTTTGTTCGATTTTTTCAAAAGCTGTAAATTACGAAGATACGATCATTTAATTTAGAAACAATTTGAATATTATAACAATACATTACCGCTTCGATTTGCTAGTCAGCGTAATTTTCGACGGTTGTAGAGAAATTAACAGAAAGCAGTCTTAATCAGGAGAAGGCATTTTTATCGTTATTATGCCGGTTTTTATCATTCGCATGATTTCATTTGACGACACGCATACGTTGTACGTGTGGTGGCCTAATAAGTATGTATAGTTTTTACAGAAGTCGGATTCCATGCTCGTTTTTATGTGTATTTTTGATGTCTACAGCAATAGCCGTTTCAGAAAGAGCGACGCTAAGGCCATGGGCGTTGAGGCCGTAAGATGGTTATTGACATCGCCAGAAGGCCGGTGCAGACTGCTAACGGGCCGGCTAGTATCTGAAGTGTAACGTGAATTGCATCCACAAGGGCACTATACAAACCGGATTCGTCGTTGCCGTAAATTTTTCCGCGGCGATCTACTAGCTTCTCGCCTGCGAGGACCTCCGAACGCAAGAGAACATAGATCAGCCCAAAGAATAGTATAAGCAGAGGCAAGTATCGAAACTCCTATGGATAAGAAGACATAGCAAAAAAGCAACGAATAAATTACCTCGTATATCATCGATAGAATTAAAAATTAACATGCTTTTTTAGTATTAAGTGATCAGAAGGTAAAGTCTGTAAACTATATAGCGTGTCCGACGGCAAACTAATATTATTAATATTCAACTAACGTCCAAAGAAAATCAGGAATAATTAATTTAGCAGGCAACTACGCTTGACATATTGTAAATATGGTGTTGTTTTTTTGTGCATAGCAGACGTTTCGTTTGTTGTCTAATCGACAATATTATAAAATATTATGGAAAATTACATTATTCAAATTTCTCAATATGTGCATGGCGTTGTGATCGATATACGGCACAGGTTAACATGCGATGCTCGTGTGTGTGTGTGTGTGTGTCTCTGTGTGTTTTTCGAAATTACGCTTTCTACGATGGTTGCACGAAAAATTATGTTTACATCTGTCCTTTTTTTCAGATTCTTTGGGCTTTGGGCAGGACGTCAATTTGTTCTCCGCTTATTTTGCGAATCGAAAACGTAGAATATGCAGTCTATGAATTAGTGGGGCCTGACTTGGGTACATTACCTGGTAGAGCCGACACCATAACAGAGTTATTATCATGGTTGAGAACGCAATCAATGGCCGCACCGAACGGACCAAAACTGGCGACAATGAAATCCATGGTATTACAAATGAAGCACCCGAAATGCACATACAGCAGAAGAACGCAAAACGTAACGCTGGGATATCGCTAAGCTTCGACTGTTCCAGTCCGAAGCTTAGGACCTGTTAGGACAAACATAAGGTAGTAGTAATGACCTATAAAACTTTTGAATGGGTTTTTTTTTTCTGTAGTACAGGTTATTTAGCATCTGCTTATTGCTATCGTACAACATTATGCAGTACATGTTAGAAATAATCTCTGAAGGCCATATGTCAACTACATAATATAAGAAAGGCTAAATTTTTGCTACCTGGAACACAAAAATGACCGCCAGGCCTGTGAGGTTCACAACGAGAATGACTACGTTGAGTGGAAAGTGATCGTGATAAAAGGTAGTTGAGACAGTTAGGACCGAGGTCATTACGAAATATATCGTGGACGGCAGAAGATACTGTGCGGACAGAGTGAATTGATCTTCAGCGTTGGTGCTTCCCTCAATAATCAGCAGTGTCCCTGTTAAACAGGTTAGATACTGATCTAAGTATGAGCGAGACGTTAGATGCTAACAAATAATCAAACGAATATAATAAAACATAGTACACAAAAAATGCTTAGCTTACCTCGTAATAAGCTCGTTTTAAACTTTTTTTTTTTTGGAAGCAGTAATATAATGGGTTGTAAAGCAGTATCCTATTTTTTTTTTTTTTAATACTGGCTGGATTATGACGCAGTGTTGAAAATCTAATTTTCGCCTGGTTACTTTCAATGGTACAAATGCGTGAATCTATTTGACCCAAAATATGGCCTCTCTTTCTCATTCCGTTAGGTGGGCTTAATGGGTTATGATAATCTATGGTGTACTCACCGCAAACAGAACCCGTCTGGAGCACAAACACTAAAAACACGTAGCCCATTATATAGTTGACGTGCTGTGCCTTTACGAAATCCGGCACAGGTTCAATCTTTTTGTTTAAGTCTACTTGATCACTAGCTGCTTCTTTGAGTTTCTTTAATAGCTCGCCATACGTCTCTACATTGGGAGCTTCTGTAGCAACGGGCGCCATTTTACAAGCTAACTGATTCACTAATCCCCAGACAATGAAATAACGACGATACCTGATTTTGGCTTACGGACACAAACCCCCCTGCTTCT
Organism: Varroa destructor; assembly: GCF_002443255.2. Lineage (NCBI taxonomy): Eukaryota > Metazoa > Arthropoda > Arachnida > Mesostigmata > Varroidae > Varroa > Varroa destructor. The sequence continues at coordinate 3,805,358 of NW_019211459.1, read as the reverse complement.
AGTTTGTTGATACGCGTCAATTACAATCGCATCAGACGCTTTAGCTATAAATCTCACGGAGGTCGTCCAGTCTCAAGATCAATCACCCAAGTAGCAGGCAGGTTCTGAGGTAAATGTAAAAGCTGATCTTGAGACTAACGGTCAAGCAAGAGGAATGGCTTTTGTACTCGAAAAGACCATCCGCCTTGTCGCCACCCGCATTATGACCAATTTGAAAAAAAAAAAACAGCTACAAGTTTATACAGCCGAAAGGAAACGATACACAGCGTGCGAGGCAACGATCGTTCGCCTCTTGCCTTTACTCTCTTCACCATACAGTCATGCTTGTGAGAACGGCTTCACCAATGTACGCTCACGTGAACTTCTACGGACGGTGAATGATGAACAAATTCATCATCATTCGCACACCCGGTCAGCAGATGACTATGCCTCTCATTATTAGTTAGTCAATGCGTTTCTCTCAATAGCGAAAGTAACAAAAAATTTATCGTATTTTTGGATGTAAATTTTCGCTCGTTGTTTACATCGTGCGTGATACTGTAGTGGGTTAAGGCGTCACAAGTAACGCTGCTAAAAATTTAACGATAACTTTCCCATTGTAATGAAAGCAGTTTTATGATGTAGGGGAAATGGCTAAAACGCTATATGTAGTTCATTGTTGATAGGTGATGAACGTGGTTCTTGCTGTACTAACACCGATACTGAAGTTTGCTTTTTGTCAATTGAATGCAGCCTATCTTCATTCTAGTTCTGGAAAACTATACCTGGAAAACTGGGTAATTTAGCAATTAAAAAGTGGCCGATTAGCCTATGCTTAATTTCTGAGACAGTTTAGAAACAACTGTTGTCGTACGGATAGCTCCCTTAATGCGGCGTAATTTGTCTGAGCTATTAAGGCCAATAGTAGGCAGTCTGTCCTACGCAGTTTGTCGATGAGAATTATCTGTGCTACCCGAACGAGACTGCACAGCTTTTCCTCATCTCTATCCGTATTACTGAGCTACATTGATCCTATTAGCGATACGATTTCATGTATCGCCATAGACGTTTTATATAGCTGCTGCGATTATGAAGGTATAAGTTTTTGTTTGTGTGCTCTGCTCCGTTTGGCGCTGCAAACGCTGTGATTTGGAGTGCTGCCCGGCGAGAAAACGTACACATTCATATTTTACACGATTAATTTTACTTAAAAAATGTTATTAGTGCGCTATTCCCAAATTTTAATAGTATGGTTAAAGTCGTGTTAGGGGTAGCTAAAAGACACATAACGTAGTTAAACATTTAGATGATGGGTACTGATTATGTCTTCTGTGTCACCGGAGAGATGATCATCTTCGAGCTCGGCAACAGTTGTCAATGGTGAGCCAACAATGAAATAGAGTTGCAAATAGGAAATACAGCGTCGAAATGGGAAAACTAAAGAAACGAGGCTTATTCATACGATTGATTCATTGCCGATTGGTGGTCCATTAAATGATAAATAACTTTCAGAGTATGCCACACTGCCCACGTCCTGGTTAAATGTAAGAAAACGTAATTCATCATTATAACCCTAGGTGAGCCTTTTATAATAAATACACATTATAATCACATAGACTGTAAAAACATTTGTTTTTAGAGCCTAAACTTGTTTAGAACTATGGCCCGATACACAGACTTCAAATATTGCCGGTGTTTTCCTTACTCTTTCGCTTCGCATTGGGCCTTGCCTGTGATGGTCGTACTACCAACCACATGCTGGTCCTGCGTCAATTGGCTCTTCCTCACGGCACAGCGCTCTCTCATCCTTTCCCCCTATTCCTAAGCATCCACCAGATCCATGAGGCCCCGTCCTGTCCAGTCAGGACCAAGCGACATCGGCTTGATCCAAAGAATCTATAAACACTATTTCCATTAGTGCCTAGCGTTCGTTTGACTTCGCCCTACTCCCAAGATTATGGCAGTAGTCGGGGATATGCTTGTATCTGGCTGACAAAATGTTTTCAAATAAAGAGAGTGTTCTGGCTTCGAAAGGTTTTCCCGAGCCCTTTTTCTCTCTCTTTTTCTATCTATCTCTTACTTTCTCTCTGCTTTTCTGCATGCTCCCAGTCAGTAGTTGCTAGCCAGTTGTTCGGGTCGCTCATGCAGATCTGGCTGGTGGCCGACAGCTGATTTAGCTTATCGTGGGGGCCTCGGGTGTAGTTCGTCGTGCCATTCGTGTAAATATCCTCGCACCTCCACACGTCACCACAATGCAACTTGTTCTCGATTTGGCAATGTGTGCGTATTCTGCGTCCAAATAGTGAGATACTACGGCAAAGAGTGCTAGAAATCAACATCTCATCGATGCCGGAATGTATTGCAAGGATGACATTAGTCTACAATATCGACCAGCTCGTTGTTAGTCGTCAGGGCAGCGCATGCCTTCTAAGGATATAGGTTAGAAAATCGAATTTACCCTGTTATGCTTTAGTAATGAATATAAATTTATCAATATGAAACCTAACACTTTTTTTTATCTTTGTGGGTGTTTTTTTTGCAATTGACCTAAGCGCACTGTGTAGGAATTATTACTATAGGATGTGTGAATTCTCTATAGGATTGTACTACTGTGAAATATAAATTCCTTCAGCCTGCACCTAATAATGTTCGGGCAAATCAGTTAATACCGGAGCTAATTTATGGACGTATTCGTAAATAGGACACTTAGGGCAATTTCGCTGTCAGGCAAACATAAGAGTTCTATTTGCCTGACAGCGAAATTAAGTAAAGCGTGTACAAATTACAAGCTTTTTCAAACTTTATTATACAAATTATAAAACTTTTCTTATATAATTATAAAATAATAAAGAAGACCTTTATGGTTTAAGATAATTATAGGTCTCCAATGAGATTATTCACGTTACACATTATTGTCATACATGTAACCACTTACCTGAATAAAATAATCGATCTTTTACGCTAATTTGGCAAATAAAATGCAATTTTCCGTAGACTTCGTTCCCCTAGCCTAGGAAATAACAAGCATGAGCGTTGGTGATACGTACAGCGTTAGCTTGCGGAATACAGCAGTTTGCTTCCATTGATTTACGCCGTCCAGAGATGTCAGTCAGAGGCCGTAGCGCGGGAGATCGACTGCTTGATTCACTCGCTGAAAACTATGAACAGCGGCTTGCACAATTACAGAATGTTATTCAAGACCTTACAGACCGCCTCGAAACGTCTTCACAGTAAGTGACACCGGTGACTTGGTAGGTGCAGGCTCAGTAGTAACTGCATAAGTTCTAACGCACTTAGCTTCATTTCATCAAGCACAATAATTACTTTTCGACGACGCATAACGTACTTTTCCTAGTTAAGCATCCTACTTCGATTTAACAGGGAGTCCGTGGCCAGCAGCGGTGGAGGCGGCACCGACATGCCCCTTAGCCAATGTTCCAGCAACGAAAATTTAGCAACCGAACTTTCGCAATTTAGCCCACCCCGGTTCGCGTCAAATGAGGTAACTACGAATTAGCGTTCTCTATGTATATCTATATGAAGATAATTATTGATTGAAAAACGCCTGCTGAAGCTGCCTTTAGTTTCAGCATAAGCTGTATCGTGATATTCTTTTGAACATTTCAGGACCTCAGCGCAAGGCTGGACTCAACCTCAAAAGAAGACGCGAGTGGAGCACCATCGAGCGATGAATCTGCTAATAACGAAAAACAGAAAAATAACGGTGCCAATACGGTAACGTACCTCACTAATTTTGATGGATTTGATTAAAAGCTGCACTTGAATTACCCGAACTAATTAAAGCCATGTAAATAATCGTATTTCAGATCACACGTGTACCTTCCTTTTGTGATGAAGCTCAATTACTTCTCGAGGCCGAACGTCTGCGAGCTCAGGTCGACAATCTCTCCTGCCAAAAGGTGTTGCCACATACTGGTTCCGATCTCAATATACAATGCAAGTCGAACAAACCTAATTACAACTATGTAGGATATGAATTGTATGTTCTTTACGCTCGCTACCGGCTCGACTAAGCGCCGTTATATGGCACCGCTGTCATATAGAAGACAGGGACACCCATCAAAGGAGGTGGCCCCAGTGATCTTACGCTATTCCATAACAATTTCGATTTGCTTGTTTTAATAGCTCACCCTCGAAGCAAATCTGGAAGAAAGTCAGAGCTACTGTGAGCAGCTTACCATCCTTTTAGGCCGCTACATCTCTAATTATCACCTTCTCAAGGTGAAACGAAACATTTACTCATCACATCAATAATAAATGCAATTATATAACACTTAAAATAACAAATTAATAAGGAAAGGCGAATAAGAATGAGAAAATCAAATCGAAAACATTTCTCTATAATTTAGTAAATCTAATCCCGCTCGAAACGAATCATACGGACGAGGTACCGAGGGACTGACTAACGATTTACAATGTTCGCTTGATGGCGTCGCTTCCGGTTAGACGCTGCTGGATGAAGAGCAGCGTTTGCTGGCGGCTACAGAGCAGCTCGTAGCTGTTGTTCGATTGGAAAAGCAAGAAGTGATGACTAATGCGCGCCTATCAGCTCCTTCGAGCCTTACAACGGCTTTACCAGCTCGTGAACGCCAACAAGTGGCCAAACTTAAAGCAGCCCTTGACAAGTTACAGGTAACTAATAGCGGCAGTGAAAGATCTGAAATGGTAGATCAAGGTAGCTAGAAATCAAAATTCAAAACTTCTATCGATGACCTACTTGAAGACGACGACGACGACGACGTCGTGCCTTTAAATATAGCCTATTATCGAGTGTTACTATATGTACAACAGGCGTATCAGATCGTATCAGCAGATAACAAGCCTACTTTATAACTCGTCCTGTTTGTACACGGCCAGGAAAAGAAACGCAGCATGGCCAATGAAGTTGCAAAGTTGGTTAATGGCAAAATCCCAAAGGAAAACGGACAGGTCTTCGAGGGTCGTTTCAATGGCGTTAGTACTAGCAATGGCACCAGTATAGCTAAAAACTATGGGAGAGCTGATCCACGCGGGCCCAGCGGACTGCCAAGACTCTCCAGGGAACTAACCACCAATCGGGTGAGTAACCCGAAGCAAAATTAAGTATCGCATGATCTAAGTCGAGAAATAGACCCGCTTGGTCATAGACGACACTGAGTGTTTTCAACGATATTTCGATATCTAAACGAGCATAAACGAGTATATCGTTCACATTGAATTTCTATCCGATCCAAGGTGTAGTGCTCGGTCATCGAGCACGAGACCGGTAAAATGTACTCTTCAACCACATGTGAATCAGCCACAATTTAGGTGTATTACTGTAGAACGGGACGTTTCTAAGAAAACCTGCATATTTTAGGCAAATGTATAGCTTGCCTCGTATGGGAAATAAGCCATTGCGACTACTGTGAGTTTGACACAGACCGCAATAGCTGGCAGTAGGCTTATTTTTGTATTCCTGAGCCATGAACCACTCACTGACATTTGAATACTTTAGTGTGGACCGTATAACAAATAATTTGGCAATGCTTATAGGTATTAAGCCAACCGATAACAGACGTTTGTGCCTCGAATTATTAGAATCGATGAGTATCACATACATTGAACGTAATAGTTATGTTTGAATACCTGAGCCGGAGCAATGGGGCTACCAGTGAGCAATTGTTGTAACAACAATAACAATGTCTGAAACGTTAGAGTGAATATGATCTCTGTCATTACTTATGTACTCATACTAATGCAACAACATACTAAACCGCTAACACTTTAGTCGACAATTAATCAATCGACACTTTTACCCTTTTCCAGGCAAAGATGGAAAGTCTTAGCGGCCACACGAAAGGGAAGGACAGGTCCGATGAATGCGGTCCGGCGCAACCTCAGATATCCTTCGAGGAAGCCGAAAGCACCCTCATCAACTTCGTACATGATCTCCGTGCTAAGTGTAGTACACTTCGTATTGCATTACCCAGCGTCGACGCCGGTATAGAAGCAACGCGTCTTTGTTAAATCACTACGAGCTGCTTGACATCGTACCTTGTAAAAACCGATTGCGGACCCCGTTCAGTAGAGTGGACCGCTGAAAAAAATGTTAAACGTCGTGTCGTTTCGTGCAACATGTCGAAATAGATTATGGAAAAGTCAAAAATATTCTAGGGGTCAATCGTGATAATATTACCACTTTTTGTTTATGTTGATTCCAAGCAGAAGTTCTTCCGGAGGTGACATTTAGCCGAACTGGTGGTTCTGGTCAGAATGAAATGACGTCGAAGGAGGACGCAAGTCCACATGGAACAGCTCCATCGTCGGAAGCAGCTTTAACGGTGCAGTCGTTAGAAGCTCTGGTCAATGCACAGGAACTCTTTCAGCTCAGGGAACAAGTGGCTTCATTGAAACTGACTGGATACCTCCAAGCCAGGGAAACCCGATTCTTTCAGGTACGGTAGTCATTAGGAGGAACCCTGTGTGGATGCTCGAGCATTTTTTGACGGACACTGCAGTCGGCTTGAAGTGAACTATAAACGTTGTTTAGATATCGTGCTTCATAGATGTACATCAGGCAGGGTCATCATGAGATTTTCCCTGACAGAAGAAAATGCTATTCCGTTTTGTACAGTCTGAACTGACGTCTAAAGAAGCGATGGTGGACACACTTCAAGAACAGAACGAGCTTCTTTCGAGAGAATGCCAACGTTTGGAGCTTGCCCTTCAACGAGCAGCTTGCCACGAAGTGAGTTTTTGCTAACCGAACGCGTCGTGTCATTACGTATTAACTCACCTATATTACTAGCTAATGAAATGACGTGAAGTAATCGACAGACGTTCCAAGGCGCTCGAGTAACATTCATGAGGTGTCTATTAAATATTAGCAAAGTATTTCCTGGCGTATTCTGATTTGTTTACGTGTTGTTCATTAGCCACCAGTCCACAGTGGCTGCGGGGAAGCGTTATCGTGTCCAGTCACAGAAAATAGGCTCCGTCGCGAGAAATTTCTCAAAAGGCGAGTCGACAATCTAACTGAGGTGAGAAAAGGCCTTTTCAGCATGCGAGTCTATGTATTTCAAAATTTGGGCCCCAGCATTGAAGCGATACAAGTTACACAAGTAGGAGTTCGTCATATAAAGTCAATAAAATTAATGACATTCCCATCCGGGCTGGTTCGCAACTTAATTCTTCGGTGTAAGTAGGTGTCCGAAAATCTCAACAAGCAGTGCGCCGCTTATCGTCAGTTAATCCGGCAACTTCAACGAGACAACGTCTCACTTCTTAGACGCTACGAGCGGGTCAAGCGCAAGAAGGTTTGACACTTTCCCCTTCCTTGTATTCTTTGATAAAGGCAACATGTATGACATCCTGCTGTGACCAATATACATATCAATGGTTTTCTTAATACATACATATCGTAGTATGCGGTTGACAATATAATTTTACTGTTGTCAATGTCAAACTTTTTTATGTGAGAAATCTCCTTTAACTATTGTATAAACATAATATATTACTATTACAGTACAGTAATAGTGCTATACTTCGATAACTTAATTATTTCAGATGCGTCCTCAAGAAAACATTGAAGATGTGGTCGTCATCAACGTCAGCGTGGACGAAGCAGAAAGTACGAAAGAGCCGCAACCAGCCAACGACAAAATCACAGAACGTCACGAAATCATCCCTCGAAGTCCTGTTTGTTAAGACGAACTTTTCCGTCCTGCCCGTTTTTATGGTTTTGTGGCACTTGGTTTTGTGGTTGTTGGCAGAGCAAGTATAAAGAACACGAGCGCAAATGTTTATGAAAGATTAGAGTTTTTTTTTTTCGTCTGATACGATGCACATCATTGAAAGACCGTCCGGCCATTTTTTTTTTAATTTTAAGGCTCCATCAATGCTGCAAAGCCAGTGCTCCTCTGTATTATAGCTGCGCATAATAACGCTTCTTCGGAACCGTCCTACTGATTATATACTGTTCGCAATTATCTATCAGTATATGGCTGTTCATTAAGTACACGTCTCAGCATCTGTCCCCGCATTGATCAGATACTCCATTTCGAATATACTTAATTCATCAGCATCACTGCGACATCTCTCCCGTAAAACGCATACACTTTATGCTGGTAGAATGATGAATTCGAGCCCGAAAGCCTTTTGCGTGGCAGCTCTTAGGCAATGTTTGTATCGCTAAACATCAGCGAATCAAATTCGCCATTATCTAGGAAATTCCGTCCTTATCTTAATGATCGACAGATAACTGTTTAGTTTATAGGACGTGTCGCTGACAGCGATAAACTGTTGTATATTTGCGATTTTATGTGTATTGGCATAATCCTACACTGCCTGCGTGATAGATACTGATACTGAGACAAGCATGTCCTAACCGATTCGCTCAGTCAAATGCATTCTCGAGAGTGTTTTTTTTTCTAAACAACCATTGCTTCGCTACCTATAATTCTCAAAGTGAGTGCAATCGCCTAGACACTGTGATAAACTGTAAAACGCCAGAATCTTAGAGAATCTAGAGGTGAAATTAGTCTGACGATAGACAACTTTCAAACTGTTCGAATAAATGTTTCGACCCTTACGTTCGGCTCCGCCGTTTGGCTCTACTTCACACGGTTGGCTTTCAGCACGAAGCGAAACGTGCCAACAACGGTGGGATTCGAACCTGTGCTGTCCATACGTGTTTCTAATTTTACCAGGCAAACACGTTATCTAGCAAGCTGTCACAGAGATAAGTTTCTAACCAGATCATAGTTAACACACATGTATCCCCACGTGGAATACTATAAAGAGAATGAAAAAGCATTACAGCTCATTTATGTAAAATGTCGTACTAAAAAAAGCTAATCTATTGCCTCTATATCGGAACTTAGATCCGCAAGATCGCAAACGAGCCGACTGTAATCAGGAAAGCTATGAGGAGTCAACATATAATACATACTCCACCATGCGCAATCTAAATTGATAGAGACTAACTCACTGGTTCAATGCTGAGCACCTGAATACTAACACGGAGTGAGATATGTCACCAAAGCTACTGTCAACAGTCTCTGAGGTCCATGACATGTTTTGATTTTTCCCACTGACTATATTCATGGCCAATAAGTCGTTTTGTGAGATAGTCCATGAATGCGACCTGATAACTCGTTTTCGTAATTTCCAATGCCAGCTCATTGAGTGGCGGCTTGAGCACGTACTTGAGCACGGTCCGTTTCTGGGCTTTGCTTTTAGATGAAACTGCGAAATCGGCAAGCTATTTATATGAGAAGAAAAAAAATTCTTCGTACTGCCTAACAATAATGATCGCATCAAAAGAGTAAGGAAGTATAGTTGTCGCACGACCAAGTCATGTTATTCACAGCGACTACCTAACCTAATGGCCAGCTCGTACAGCTGCATCGAACGGACGACTAATCCCTTAAATACGAGCAACAATAGGAGTTGAATGAACTACGACAGGCGAAATTGCATTTAAGTGGTGGCATCACTACATTTCCTCTATTGATAATAGATAATGCATTGTTAGCTAAAAATCTATCACTTTCTGTTGTTTACAATAAAACACCGTAGCAATAAATCTCAGTACAGTAGCTAATTACAGCCGTGTGATTTGCCATCGAGGTGGCTGCGTGCAGCGCACTCTAACGCGACTTTCATAAAAAAAACACTGAAGTGCAAAAAATGCCGATAGTGCTGCTCGACGTACTTCTACAACATTCGTATTATATAGAGGCGATCTGTTAACAAGCCTCTCTACCAGAAAATGGAGAGGGAACAAAGAGGGAAAGCGCGAATTTAGGGACAACTAGATCGAGCAGCTTCAATATGTATCTTGCTATATTTTTTCTAGCTTCTCCATGTATGTATATATATATATATATATATATATATATATATACACTTATATGGAGCATAAATCTATACTTCTACATTTAAACATCCCTAGTCTTTCTTGTTCATTTCTGTCTCATTCCCTGTTATATATGTCACAGACGGTATAGGTAGCAAATAGCGACCCAATGTTTATAACATTATAAACATTCTGACAGACGCAAATATGTAAGCACTTAATTCCTAAGTAGTTATCCATCTCGAGTGTCTACTTATTGCCAGACTGTTCTTATCGCTGGAATCTCTAGCTGATCGGTTAATTACAGATTCTTGATCAAAATATATATAATAGGAGTAATCTCTATCTAAAAACGTAGGCTAGTCGTGGGTATTAGTTGCTTATACAATTGACATAACCATGTCGAGCAAGGTCAAATAAATTTTGAACTAATCACAAATTTCTAGATAGAATAAGCATAATGTATAGTAGAACAGCTCAAAGCAGAAAAACGAATAGAAAGAAAGCTTATAAAAACAAACAAATAAACACACATTTGCATATAGTTATTCAATTTTTTTCCAGTATGTAATTTATTGAAAACGATAGGCGCTAAGCCACATTGTATTTAATATATATAGTCTTAGTCGTGATTTCGTAATACATGACGCCATCAGCGGCTCATAAACAATAATATAAGACATTTTTTCTGCCCGCTTTTTGCCACTCGTAAGCATAAACTATGTTCTGATTCCTTACAGAAAAATGCACAGTCTCCTTTACACAAGCTTCGATGTGCCCTCAGGCTACTCTAACTTGCCACAGTCACTCGATACTCAAACTCAGATCAGATATATATAAGTGTGTAAAGTAGTCCTAAAGAGCAAATACAATACCTACTACCCTCCACACACACGCACAAAACGTTAATAATCTAAAAATTTCGTCTCTCTATACCAATTCCGAATTTTCTGTAGTATATAATGCGATGAAATTACTATTTATCATTTCCAGATATTACTAGCTACTTAGTAAGAAAACTATTTAAAAGCTCAACTATTTCCGTGGCAGCTGTGTGAAATTTTCCATTTGTTCATAACATACATGAGAACAAAATGAAAAATTATTTCTATAGCTTCACTGTTTACTAGTACTTCGGCAGTAAAAAAACACGTGAAGGGTTAAGTATTACATTAGAATTTTTGAACGAAACGCTCCAAAACCTGCGGAAGACGATTATGGCGGAACGATTTCTCGTCTGCTTTGAGAAAAAAAAAATGGAACGTTTTGTTCTATTAGTGATCTCGTAATAACACTGCAGTTACGTGTAGGCCTGTACATGACTTCTCTCTGCTTGAATATATCCAACGAATTCTTGGCTTAGATTATAAATTAATTTGAAAACACTAATACTTCGAAAATGGAAACACCCGTTCATCTGGCGGTGTAATATAACATCTGTTTATTTTTAATTCAGTCACAAGTCGAGAACAACTTACTTAATAACTATTAAAAGGCAGTCAGCATGATTATTGGTAATTGGCTGACACTAAATCTGCTGTTTCTGCGTCTGTTAGAGAAAAAAAAAAAGTCTTTTACTACTACTACTACAGTGAAGCAAACTAATGCCCACAGCTAATGGTCATCGTCCCGCTGTTTCAATAGACCCTGTCTCACAGACCCTCTAGTAGAACATGAGCTCTCTTCGTTAAAAGGTAAGTCAGTAAAAGCAAACTCTTGCTACAGGAAAAAGTGAGACCGCGCTTTACCTACATTGTATTGAAACAATATTCCCTCAATGAAGCTATCATCCGCTACAAAGTATATAGGCACCGCCAGTCTTAATACATATATTAAGGTTTAGATCATGTACCTATATAATGGTCATGAAAGAGTTTTGCAGTAATAGTAATGGCTGGACACAAAACACAAGTGTTTGTTTGTTACAAAATAATAAAAATAAATATCCGACCAAAGCCGAAGCGCAGCTTTGTAATTAAAGTAGCCAAATCGTCAGCGTTACGGCCCGTGCTTCTCTAACGCCGCAGGTCCAACTCAGTATTGTTCTTTGTTTTTTCACACGTCTTAACAGATCAAATGGGTATCAAACGTTATCACACTAATGACGTTTGTCGTCAGCGATTTTTGTACATCTATACGACAATTGTTTGACAAAGAAGAAATCTAAGTTAGAAGAGGTCATCCAATTTACAGCTCATCTACGTTAGAAGAAGTCATCCAATTTACAGCTCACGTTTTCAGTACATTCACCTCTACATATTGGCTTGGAAAATATAAATGTTTTATCTGCTGTTCTATTAGCATATCATTTCATCAACAACAGTAGATAAAGTTTGTGCGCCGTTTAGCCCGTTTCGACCCACGCTTGTTTTTGAAGTTAGAGCTCAATGCCTTTCTCCAGCGCGATTGACCTAATGATGACCTTCACTGGGTACGCTGGATTCTTCTGGAGAAATTCGACCACTCGTCGGCTCAAAGTTCAATAAAACAAATACGGACGTATAGCTATGCTGCCATTGGCGACTTCTACCTGGTATTCCACGTCCACCAAGCGAATCGTATCCGAATTCGCCATTGCCAAAGAGACCGACTACTGGAACACCCGGAAACAACTCGCTGAAAATACTACTTTCTACGTTCTGGGCCTGAAATAAGGACAGCGAAACACAAGAGATGATGCTGATTTGTCTTTTTACACGTAATTTATTGTAAGCCATGGACAGACTTCTGACAGATCAGTTGATCTACGAAAGCTGCAGAAAAATTACTCATAGTCAAACACAATGTATATAACTCATCACCTACATGCACACTGTCTTATAACTATCCTAACCGATGCGTTCTACAAAATAATCAGTCACGTACTAGGTGGAAGTGGACCCCTCTACCACTGCAAGCAAATAGAAGGGCAACAGAACGTCCAGGCGTTAACTGAAATTGATCCCCAACAACGGCCAGACGTGCTCGAACCTTCTCACGTCCACGACAATCTGGATCAAGCAGGACGCTCGCAGCACGAACTCCTTGACCATGAATTGCGAGACCAGTCATATTGACAACCTGTAAGGTTTACCAAGGACTAGTAAAGGATACAATGAAACGTGTAACTGTGCCCCGAGATGGTGTAACAACACTTTCTAATTTGAGCGAACTTAATTTGGAGACGCATGATGTAAACTTGTAAAATTATCAGATTCGAGTTATAGAACTTGATTAGCATTACAGTTCAAAAAAGCTAAACCTATACTAGAGGAAACATATGTTCCCTGTGGAGCAAACAAACTTCCAGATATAAAAATCTGCAGAATATATAATAAAAATTAGTAACGACTTCTGATAGAGATAAACTTTGCCGCTAAATTTTTTCGTGGCGAGCTTGAAATAATTTTTATGGCGGATCTATTGTGGAGGTAAGAGCAAATTTTGGATTACAAATGAATTTATTGAATTTGGGTCTATTTATTTGACTGTACTAACCTCTCGTTCGACACCGTCCACAGGAACGGAGAAATCACATACGAGTGCGCCCCCAAGGGCCATTCCAGGATTCCGCCGTATTGTATAATCGACAAGTCTAGCCGGTGCCGAACCTCCATCTGGCATCTCATTTGCATACAACACCAAAGCTGCAATGTTATGCACTTGCGATAAACCTAAACAAAAACAAATTACAAGTTAGAAACTATTGTTTGCAAAATGTTCGTACTTTTCTACTAAATATTGTATACGCTGTTTTAAGCAGCTGAATTCCTTAAGTGCTACTGCCCTGAAGTTTGCCCTGAAGGAGTGATTAAATTTTGGCATCGGATACAGCACCCACGTTATCGCCGAGGGAAAAGTAAGGATTGCATGTACAATTACATAAAAACGCCTAATAACTTTAGGAATAATAATCAGTACCCACCAGAAATTTCAGACAAGTAATCGTCGCGAAGGGACGTCGCACAGTCTTGCTGTAGAAGGCGGAAAGAGGTAAACTGGACGTCCGGCATATTTGGTAGAAAGAGTGTAGAAAAGCCGTCACAGTCCTCGATCTCAATAGGTCCTAAACCTTTATTCCAGCAGATCATACCCCAAGAGGTGCACAGAAAGATTTCTGACGTTCGAGGCAGTAAGGTTGATAAGTGATTGCATACTGAAAACAACATAGAAGTTATATA
>NW_019211459.1:3744229-3791278 GCF_002443255.2 Varroa destructor | reverse complement strand
ATAGAAGAGAGTTCGGGACATGCATGCTTAAAGCTCGTTAACTTCCTGTTATTTTGGGGCAAGACTTACAGCCAACACTGTAGACATGACGTTTTGTGCGTTTGAGGGATTCGGCTGTAGCCCTGAAGTAAGCTGGTGTTGATGAAAAGTCCTCGAAATATTTAACAGCTTTACTAACAACCTTTTGCGTTGTAAATATGAACACGACACGCGGTTCTGCCCGCAGGTTTTCCGTTACCTGTTAGTTATGATGGAAACGAGTCAAAAAAAAAACCCAAAAAAACAAATAGCCTAATGTAAACCTAAACAAGGGTTACTTAATAAAAAGCTCTTCAGAAAATGGAAAAGTCACATGTCGGTGTTGTTATACGCGTTTTTTCAATGACCACGAATAATCGAAGCAAACTACCGGCAAAAATGATACTTTTAATTAAGTTATTCTTGATAATATCGTTCAACTTTAGACCATTGTATATCTAAAACGTATTTGGGTGCAAATCACCAAAAGCGAAAACTCTGCCTGCTGAAAATAAGAAAAGGTGCCTTGACTACTAAACAAAAGTACCTGATAAAAGTGGTTTCCGACATCCGACGGTCTTGAGGTGCCAAATGGTGGAAGCTCCTCCCCATTGTCATGGTGTACCGTCTACAATATCAGAATGGCAAATAGAATCGTAGCTGACAACAGGCCATATCTATCTATCTATCTATGGAGGGAAACTTATTTTTCATCAAAGAGGTAACTCTACGAACATTCGAAAGCCTTAAGACCATGAGATTTGAACGCTTGGTTGCACCTTTAAATTTTACAGTGTCTAGTAAGAATTTTCACCTATCATAAGTAGCAGACTGTCTTAGGCGTAAACAATCAATGGTTCTTATGCGATCGAAATTGTGTGCTTGCTTACAAAACCAAACTGTTGTATTTCGAACCGCCTCAATTTCTCTTTAAGCGCGCATTCTCTCCATAGGCTGCAGACAACCACTGCTCGGGACAGTTGTTTTGCCGTTAGGAAACGCATAAGATGTTTGACAATCACAGGGTTCGACGTGAGGACATTTCCGATCCACTTTTCATCTAAAACACCAAAAAATATCACACAACTTTCTATTATTGGATTGTGGCACGGATGTCTATAGGGTAATTCGAAGTGTGCAAGATTCATTTGCTAGATACGCATTTTTGCATGTAAGTGTTTTACACTTGACAGCCACGTCTCTGTGACAGACTGTCAAAAGGGTCTAGTCAACGATGCGTAACAATGAAACAACAGGATCCGCAACGAACGCGTTTCGCGGACTAATCGCTAGTGTTTTTGATATAGCTATAGAACGATGGTTAATAGCACTCACCTTCGGCTAATTTACAATCATTTTGTAAGCGAGCTCGTTTTCGATGACGTAATTCCATACTGACCTGACAGGCAATTTGTCGCCCGTCCGTTCGAAAAGGGTCGCCGCATGTAAACGCAACGAAGAGCAGTTAAATATAAGTCTGGTTGACAAATGTTAACTTACTGACACCAAGTTACGAGCTTCCTGCAAAACGTAGATTTACTGGCTTTGTTCTTTTTAGAATTGATAGCAGGACAGTACGCCGGCATACATGAAATCAACCGTCGAACTTAGTTAGCGCAATAGGCAGTGGCATAACAATACCTATTTAGGGACACACTGAGAGCAATTTGATCGTAACGAAGCATACGATCTATTTGTTGCCATCTTGACGCATGTGCTTACGTAAAATTAGTGGCAAAGCTCGTTTTTACCCTTGTCAGTATCAGCTTTTATTTGATATCTGATCGGAGGTGCGCGGCGCCACCCTGAAAATGCCACTGATCACCGTAGACAAGCGACTGATTAAAACAGTACTTTCCAATTGTCTTCATGCAATGGATGGGGCATGTGTTAGTTAGAAGATAAACGATTGATCGCCAAATGTATTGTGACGCTTGTCGCATACCTGCGATAACAAACGGCATCCAGCTACTGGTTTGCAGGTGGTGGGCAGAACGTGAGTGACTGAATCTAATCTATGTGTGTGTATATGTTATAAGCACTACTACTTGCTTCGTTACACATCTGCTTGTGTTCAATTAATAAGCACGGCACTAACGTGTTCGATTAATGGCAACCTTTCAATTCCAGCACAGCCACTAGCTCTCTTTAAAGAGAGTCTGTATACGCCCTGTACTGATTCACGCGCAGCTCTGCCTGACCGCGAAACAAAACACTGTGGGCAGCCATTTTGGATTGAATGAATTGCGTTGGTGCGGAGCGAAGATTCCGAGAATCGGACAGCTACGATATTTCAGAGGATTAATCGAGCGACGATTAGCGTTTACGGCATTGTCCCCGTAATCATGTAGTGCTTTTCTAAAAAGCCAAGGGACATTTAAGATAATCCAGGTCCAATATCAGACATACACGTCTCATTATGTGTCGGAAGTCAGCTTTCTGAAGTGGCGGCAGGACCCGATCTAGAACCCCGTATTAAGCATTGATGCATTTGGAACGTATACGTATCGCTATGGTAAGCAGTGAATAAGCCGATCTGACACGGCTTCATCGGGCCAATGGATGTCATTTTGCCAGTTAAACGCTGTTACCGTTTCAATTTAAGCTGTGGGACTGCAGTAACGAACAGTTATCGTGTAAGCTAGAAAGGATAGCGTCTGAACACGCAAAAAGATTATAATATAAAGCCAATACTATAAAACGTATAATTCATCCATAAGAAAAATGTTATCTTACAAACCAGGGGTGATTACGTAAAGGACCAATTTTAGGGCAGGGAGAGTCGTGCTTAGTGAGGCGTCGCCTAAGCGGACAACTAATATTTTTCGGGAGTTCATTCTGCTGAATCCGTTTCCTGTGGGCCGGTCGAAACCCACTGGCTTGGGTATGAATAGGGGCAATTCGAGCGCGATTCAGATCCATAATTTTGCGTTGACCTTAAATAAAGGTGCGTACTAATTGTAAAACTGATTTGCGAAATTCGATAGGGCTATAAAGCTATTTTATGATTCTAATTCACTCTCTGATTGATCATAATTACAGGATCAATCCCAAATGGCCTTCCATGAGCCTTTGGAAAAAAAACTATACTTTTGGATAAGTTCAGCTGGGCACGCTAAGGGGTGCTAAAACAATGATAATAACAATAGGCATTTACCTGACATTTCTGAAATAGTGACAGGGAATTGATAACAAATGCATGAATTGTACTAGCAACTATTGCAGTAATAAATGCTCTGCTTTTTTTTTAACACAGATGCCCCTGAGCACTCTGTTCAAAACAATTAATAGAAGGTTTATTCAACTTAAATGTCGGATTTTTTTAATAGTTTTCTTTTCAAATACGACAAATTGGATTTGAATCCTATTCTTTCAAATTGAAACTAAGGAGATCAACTGAGTTTTATCTAGAAACAGACATATGAGCCGCGGTATTGACCCTTGTTTCCTTAGCGTTTGCCAAAATGATCTTAATGATACTGCGTCGGCCGACGTCTAGAGATCTTCGTGTTCATCCCGAAGATGGCGCAGGTAGCACTGGAAGTCATCGAGACGAGTGAATTGCGCCTTACATCGTTCACAGTCTAATTTACGCCATTCGATTACGCGATTGCTGTACACAAGCGGACTTTCGTCTTTTGCGATCTGTATCATCCCTACAGACTTCTAGAACGTAACAAAAGTCAATAACAAATATATATATATATATATATATATATATATGTATATAAGGGTGCTCTTTGCGAACGCCCCTGCGTGTTCGCGTTGTTTCTATAGACGTACTACTGCCCTCCAAAATTTTCCTGATCACACTTTGTCGCTACGAGGGAAAACCCTGCGTCAGATTTTATGATAAAAGTTTATTAACATCTTACCCAGAGGAATATGACATATTAAAATATGACAAAGGGTAAATCTTTGCTAATTAAGCCTAGTTCATGCTGTTAGCGCTTGGTTAAACGTATTCGGCTAAGTCTTGAGAACGAATGTATGTAAAATCAGAAGTACACGAATGCAAGTAACAGTAGAACAAATATTGTCCACATCTGATAGATCTAAATACTGTTCTACAACTGAGCTCTTACTTGATAAAAATTATTTTCTGCTTTCCTAGGACGACCCCGTCCTTTTTTAATCTGCTGCAATCAGAAAAAAGGTAATTCGTTACTAAGGCTCTGTCAGGATGTATGGGCCAGCTCGTCTAAAAAAAACCAGGCAAGCGAACATAAGACATAAGAAGCCTAATTATTATTATAACGGCTAATTAAACTGCTCTATTCGACAGAGTTTCTTTTTAAGGGTTTTCTCGACGACCTTAATTTCGTAAGAGCATCTTTGCAACAATAGCCCTTATACTGAGCCGTCATCTCCTTCACAGTACATGTCCTATTGGCTCAAGATAAATCGGCTTAGCTTCTCACAGCTACATGAAAAATTACGTTGCATAGAGTTGTGTTGAAGCCACACTCGGCTGAATAGCAGGTTTCGAAGACTTGCGTTCACCAAAGAGTTCATGCTACCATTTTGCTATGTAGGCTACAGTCTAACAGAGTATTTGTTATTAGCAAACTTCAAATATTAATGGGGTAATATTTAGGATCGCTTTCCTTTGTAAATAGGGAAACAGGCGTTTTCCAAACGGTTTTGGTCATCGCAGCTGAAGTAAGCCTACAGGCTAACACAATAAATTAGAAGTACGAAACAAACAAAGCAGGTTTTATCGGGAAACAAAAGAAAAGAACGCAACGCACCGACTGTAATGATAAAATTAGATAATAATGTAATGATAAAATAAGAACCATGTTCTAGGAAACCACTCGATAATATTGAGGACATTTTTAGAGGGCAACGCGTGTTTTTTTTTTTAGAAGCGCAGCGGGTGTAAACCCATGGAAATAAAGCCTAATTAAAAAGGTCCGGTAGGATATCTTTTCCCTGCATCTTTAGTGTTCGCCTTTAGCTATCTTCGATACTTGCAAAATTTTGTCACCATCTGAGCCTTTGGCTATACATGTATTTCTCTATACCTGGAACAGCGCTACGTCGGTTTCACGTTCGAGGAACCCGCTCTGTATAAATGTTTGCTCGTTCTCCATTGGTAATCGAAGTGCTTGAAACCTTCGTTGAGCGTAACAACGATTTCCGGAGAAAGCGTAAGGCGTTGAAAATTAATTCCGAATCCGTAACAATCGCTTGTCGGCAATGATTGCATATTCACAAAGTTCTTGATAGTAAACAGGGCTCTACAGAAGAAACATTTCAATAAACCGAGAGATTAGAAGCGTCATTGCGCAGCTCCTCTGCCTACACCTGCAATGGTAAGCTAATCAAACAATAGTCTCACATCGTCTACGTGCATCGTGCTATTGCACGGCTCGTTTTCAACTGTGCCATGCGTGCACATCATCTATCGTTCAGCTAGACGTGGCCGGAATCGCTTTTCGACAAAGCTGCTCTAGAAACCTACAGAGCCTTTCCTATAACTTGGAACAAGAAATATCCAAGTGATGCCCTTGTTCTAATTCGGGCTTAAAGGGTTAATTAAAAAGGGTTAAAGTGGAATGTTGTTATGTGGTAGTGTGATGAAAAAGATCATTTACGCGTGATCTCTTGGCCGCGCGCAGTATAACATTTTGAAGTGAGGAACAGTTCGTGATATTTTATTTTCGATTTTTCGCTTATGAAGAAAGCACGTGCACGCCAGCGCGTACTATACTACATACCATACAGCGCATGATATAGATGAATAGGGATTGCTGCAAACATGTGGAAAGTATCTCAAAGCTACGCTCGTTACCATTTATAGTATGACATCAATATATTCATATTACGCAAGTTATTGATGAGCAATATCTTCGACAGCAAATAAATTGCAGTAAACATTTTCACCGCTGGGGGATTCGGTGGAGTTCTTCATCTATATGTATATATGGATAGGATATAGCTATAGCGAAACTATTGAAATGTATCGTTCTTTTTTTCTATTTAGGTACACTCCAGATGCTGATGTATCTACATTTAACCAAATATTATCAAAAATACATTGGCAGACTACTAGTAATCAGGACAGATTCCGATTATTATTACTTTTATTATAATTATTATTATTGTCATCATCATTGATTGTCTCGTGTAATCGGTTTTTATTTAACTTATGTAAATATGTACAAGTTGCATATGTACTTATATTTCAAGTTAACTACATGGCGGCTGTTTCTGATCGACACCTAACTATACCTTGCAATAGTCGTATACTTATAGCCAATCACCTGATTCAAGTCATTCGAATTCTCCGCTCGTTCACACCTCGTACATCCAATTGTAGTATCGCTTAACTATCTCCGCTCCGATCGCGTATATAGCAGACCGTTTTGAAGGGGATTCGAGATAACCCCATTAATCGACACGATCATGGCTAATGTAAACAGCTACGCGTTTGATTGACGCCTGTTGGCGAAATATGTTTGATATAATCCTACAACTGGTAATAAATATCAGAAGATTATGGAACACAGTATCACGATCAGTCTAGTCATGGAGCATATGGTCGCGTTCCTTGTCATTCCCTTGAGCAAGTCTAAATAAAATAAGCGGAAAAGAACCGCTACGCTACACACCAGTATTTCATATCTCAATTGTTGTATACGTTATTGTATGTATTTATGTGTCGCGAAGATGCATGGTTTTGTAGATTTGCCACAAACTCGATACCGCTCGGTGCATCGACCTAACGTGCAAAGCGTTATCTAATACGCCTTGATTTGTTAAATGACGACCTTATGCACACTTATTTGAACGCGACTTAGGCTAGGTGGCAGATCAATAACATTTTTACTGAATCCATATGTTCAGTTTGGTAGGTTGACTAAAATTTGTACCAAAGTCGCATTACTGTCTACCAGAAGATAATCCCCCACTGAAAACGCAGGGAGTGCATATAGGAACTTTCTCTCTCGTGTATGTATTTGGCAGCTCTAACAGAGGTCGAAAACAAATAAATATCAAAGCATGGTATGGGACGACCTATCAGTCTATTGGCAGAATGCTTTCGGGCTCTAGAGAGCACCTGGGTAGCATCAGAAACGATTTTCAAATGAAGATTTGTAATTAGATACCGTGGTAGTCCAGCTGCTGAAGAAGCCTAAAAATACGTGGCCAGGTGTTTTTAATTAAAGTGCATTTCAGATGGCGCCATCTCAGCACGTCCCATTTCTTCCATCATTTCACTAGTCATGCATTGAAATCCTGGCGGCATCTTTTTACAGAATTGTATTTCTTTGTCAAATATGTATCCTTCCATACACTGGAACAGCTGAGCTCGTTTTCCAATGCCAACCTTAGCGCAACGGAAGAACCTTGTGCAGTCGCCTGGAACTTCGTGGTTGTTTTTGTCTGGACACTTTATACGCTTAGGCTTCTTTTTCTTCTCATCTTCAAGTTTCTTGCCGGTACGACCGGTAGTAGTCGACTGCATCGTTTCCGTTGTAAGATCAGTACTCATTTCGATTGGGGATTCTGTCGTCATTTCGGTTACAGAAGGTGGTGTCGTTTCGGGACTCTTCGTCGAGGTTTCTGGAGCTGCAGGTGGCAAAATCATGACTTGCCTTGGGAAAGTACTGCTTGAGTCACATGGTGGCGCTTGATCAGGCCAATTGCATACAGAGATTCGTTCGTCGAAGACAAGACCCCCAGGGCAGTCGAAATGAAAAATGGTATAGTCACCATTGCCCCAGAAATCTACGCAGCGGAAGAATTTGTTGCAATTCTGCGGGTTACGGAAAAAGCCAGTTGATGGACAGCTTGCCTGTGATGGAGGAGCATGCTCGAGACCAGGTGGTCTGGATGATCTTTCGGGACCTGCAGGTCCTGATGGGGGACCCTGACCTTGATCGTATGGAGGCGCCTGGCTGGGTTGATCGAAGTCTTGCACTGGAGGCGCTCCGCTGGGTGTTTGAGAGGCTCCAATACAGCCTACATCACCGCCTCCACCACCAATGTTATTGCAAGGAGGTGAGTTCTGAGGCCAGTTACATACCGATATTCGCTCATCGAAAACAAGGCCAGCCGGACAATCGAAGTGAAATATGGTGTATTGCCCGTTTTGATAGAAATCCACACAACGGTAAAATTTGTGACAATTCGTGGGATTTCTGAAAAATCCTGCTGATGTACATTGGGCTGAGCATCCACCAACGCTAGTGGCCGGCGGACCTAAAGCTGTCTGGGGTTGAGACGCAAATTGAGGCTGTGGCTGTCCAACCTGCCATCCTCCACTTGGAGGATTCTGGGCTTCTTTCGGAGCAGACGGGGGTTGAGGCTGCCATCCTCCCTGCTGGGGCCCAGTCGGTCCTTGAGGTCCACTTGGTCCGGATGGACCCTGAGGCTGCCATCCTCCCTGCTGGGGCGCAGCCGGTCTTTGAGGTCCACTTGGTCCAGACGGACCCTGAGGCTGCCATCCTCCTTGCTGAGGCTCAGTCGGTCCTTGAGGTCCACTTGGTCCGGATGGACCCTGAGGCTGCCATCCTCCCTGCTGGGGCCCAGCCAGTCTTTGAGGTCCACTTGGTCCAGATGGACCCTGCGGCTGCCATCCTCCTTGCTGGGGCCCAGTCGGCCCTTGAGGTCCCTTGGTCCAGATGGACCCTGAGGCTGCCATTTTCCCTGCTGAGGCCCAGCCGGTCCTTGAGGTCCACTTGGTCCATATGGACCCTGAGGCTGCCATCCTTTCTGCTGGGGCCCACCAGGACTTTGAGGTCCACTAGGTTCATATGGACCTTGCGGCTGCCATCCTTCCTGCTGGGGCTCCGTCGGTCCTTGAAGTCCACTTGGTCCAGATGGACCCTGAGGCTGCCATCCTTCCTCCTGGGGCCCGCCAGGTCTTTGAGCTCCGCTTGGTCCATATGGACTCTGAGGCTGCCATCCACCCTGCTGGGGCCCACCAGGACTTTGAGGCCCACTGGGTCCGGATGAATCCTGCGGCTGCCATCCTCCCTGCTGGGGCCCACCAGGACTTTGAGGCCCACTGGGTCCGGATGAATCCTGCGGCTGCCATCCTCCCTGCTGGGGCCCAGTCGGGCCTTGAGGTCCGCTTGATCCAGATGGTGCTTGACGTTGCCATGGTAATTGCTGAGGTGTACTCTGTCCTAAGGACGACGGAGGCGGTCCACCTCTTTGTTGAGGTCCAGAAGGTAGTGGGGGCTGCCAAGTTCCTTGCTGAGGAGGTCCTTGTTGAGGTCCAGAATCAGGTGACCCAGGCTGACTTAGGCCGCTGAAACTTTGAAATTCACCAGGGCCAGAAGGAAGTGAAGGCTGCCATCCTCCCTGTTGAGGGCTGCTAGGTCCCGCTGGGCCTTGGGGTTGCCAAGATCCCTTGTTAGGTTGCGCTTGTCCTTGCTGAGCTCCTGGCGGAGGTCCCTGAGGACCTCCGAGTTCTCCAACAGGCGGCTGCTGTGACTGAGACTGACCAGTGGAACACTCATTCCCTGAAGGGACATTTTCACAAGGCGGTGCTTCATGAGGCCAGTTGCACACGTTGTATCGTTCGTCAAATACGAGTCCTGCGGGACAATCAAAATTGAAAACGGTGTACTGGCCGTTATCGAAAAAGTCCACACAACGGATGAATTTATTGCAACTGCTCGGATGACGAAAGAATCCGGTATATTTGCAGGGGTTGCATCCTCCACCAGATGACGGAGATGAAGCACCTCCTGAAAATAAGTTTAGTTTACTTATGTTTAATGGCTTTAATGAATGGCTTAATCTATGCCACTTCATATACTACTGTGGACAACAAAATAATATATTATTATAATAGACAAACATAGCATATTTTGCAGGCCAGATGCAGTCTGTATGTATGTAAACGTTGTAGCCTATTTTTAAGCCTCTATATCAAATGAACCAACAAAAGCCAGCCAAGAGTACCTGGGCGTAGCCCGCCAGCTGAAAACTGGCCTCCGGGTGGCGAAAGGCCACTTTGATCAAACTGTCCTGCTGTTTGCTGACCCTGATCACTCAGACTTGGATGTCCTCCTTGACGACCTTGACTAGGCTGGCCGCCCTGTCCAGAATATCCTCCTTGGCGATCTTGATCTGGCTGGCCGATCTGTCCTGAATAGTCTTCTTGGTCGGGTGGAAATTGTGCTGAGAATCGTCCATCTCCGGAAAAGTAGCCACCACCGCCAGGTTGTTTTCCTCTTCTGGTTCCTCCTGGGCCTCCTAGAAGACCACCTCCTGGGGCAGCACTTCCCTCAGGCAGAGGTTTTGGGCCACCTGCAATTCTCGAACATGAGCATAAAGAGTCTCTTTTATTAACGGCTGCATCAAGAATTAAATTAACAGTTCGCCCTGAACTGTAAGTTTCTTTTTGATTTGCCCTAAAAATATTCACTAGATATCTTCTCCGGGTGACATTTTCAGATAAATCTCTACTTCTAACTTGCCCTAAGAATGGTTATTGTACTATTCGTACGTCCCGTATTAAGGTTTTGAGATATGTTCTAATATAATAAGCCATTTTAATATTAAGTATAGTTTACTGCCACTTGATATAATAAAAATGATACTGTGTACCTAGCCGTAATGAATATCTTCGACAAAGTTTGACGCACAAGTTTGACGGAAACATACATACTTATATATGCTATGTAGACTGGATTGTTTTTACTCGGGTCGGCTTATTATCTCTAGCATTATCAACAGCAGCAGTAAGCACCACATACTGCTTCACATAAAACTTCTATGATTAAAATATTGGCCAGATTCAAATATCGCAGCACATATGAAGAAGCGATTTGAAGCTGGAACCTTAGAGGGGGATAGGCTCAAATATGCTTTCCCCTAAGTATAAATATGAATCGTGTAATTTGTGCAAAGAAACGCACATATATAACATTCTGTTGTAGCAAAAATGGGGTACTTACCAGTTGTACATGGTGCAGTTTGGTCTGGCCAATTACAGGTCGAAGCTAGCTCATCAAATACGAGACTTGCAGGACACTCGAATTCATAGATCTGCATGGGATGCAATAAAAGATAATGCAAAGGACGTCCGCAACACGCCTACCTGTACCGGCCGATCATCTTTTTTTATGTTTATACTGATCAGTTAGTAAAAAGTATTTAATATCTACAGACACGAGGGTACAAAAAATAGGTATTCAGTAATTTTTTTCATGGTACACAAGGTCCCGGATTTTTCCTTAAGAGAATCTAGTATTGATATGTCCCCCTTATTAGGTGATAAATCATATTTGTGTGTTTGTTTCGTAGACGTACAGATACCTCTCTCATACATCTGGCCAATTGTAGCTTTAGCTTTTTAAAGCAAACTTATATTTCTACAAACGCATAAATATACAAACAGAGTATCTTGTATAAATGTTATAATATCACCCTATTTCTATTCGATACATACGACGCTGGAGATTTTGTAGCATATATATATATATAAAGTACGAACCCGATATGTTCCTAGGCGCTCCTCGTTTTCGACACATCTGATGAAATTTGAACAATCTTTAGGGTGTCGGAAGAACCCAGGCCCCGAGCAATAAAGATCGCAGTCTCTGTGCACACGAATTTTCATCATATACATAATAATATTATTTAAATAATGAACTTCTTGTGGAAATGACGAATTTCATTTTGCACATATTACTTAGTAAATTGACTTTATTTAATGATTCTACAGCAGATAGATCTGCACGCGTCTGCCGTACTTTAAATTTGTATCGAGTTGATTCAAAAACGGACAACTACGTAATATGCTGTATTGGCCTTGCCTATCATAAACAACTAATATATTTATAGGTAATACTTGAATACCTTGAGTTCTACATGATTTGATGAAATTCAAACTTCGCTTGTGATTCTTTAAATGAAAATCCATACCCAGTGCATGGTCTAGCAGCGGGAGGAGTAATTTCGATACCGGTTTCTCCAGGAAAACTGCCTGGCCAGGAATGTGGCAGCTCTTGGTTCGACAGGGGTGGTGCCGCGGGACTATTCCACGGTAACTCAGGTCGTGCAGGTCCTGATTGACGGCCAAAGTCCGCCTCCCCGCCGGTTCCAGGCTCTAGTAGAACGGATGTATTTACGTGCACGCTTCTCGTTTATATACAGTGAAAGATAGTCATAAAGGCATTTGCAACAATCGCCGAATCAACAGTCTTCCACCACCTTTGAGTGCTATCAGCGAAGTTTCAATTGTTGTTCAGCAATGTAGTAGAGAGATAAAAACGCTTGCGACATTAACAGAAGATCAAGACGACTTTGTAGAGATCGTAGTAATACTCTAGCGTCAAGGGAAGAATCGGATTGACATGCAATCCCACAACATACGTGACAGAAGATTGATCATGAGGATCCATGCTCTTTTTAGATACTCGCTCCCTCTACGGTTAGTGGGTGCACAGCCGTACCTTGACCAAGGGTGGATTTGTTAGTTAAAGCATCAGTGTTAAGAGATGACTGCGCGGAAATTAGATTGCTTTGTTCAGGCACTCCCGTCATCATCTGTTCGGGACACTCAGTACAGAACTCCATCTGAAACTCTGTTACAAACTCAGCTGGTCGACCGCTCTCAATAAACGGTTCGGGTGTCCATTGTCGGATTCGTTGATCGGTGTTAATCTGAAGCGCTGAAACTGGACTATCGACACTGCCGCTGCCGTCGTCGGAGGAAATGGAAACTTCGTTCGCCAGCTGTAGATCTTCGTATGACGCTTCGGAAACCGGATGCTGTTTTCCTTGACCAGGAACAGATGACAGGCTATGGCTTGGTAGAGTGAAAGCGATACCTTTAGCTGCTATCTTGCTAGGAAGACTCTCTAATGCACTCGACAGAGACGTGATGGCCGAACTTTCCATTGATTGGTATTGGGCGACATTCTGGCGACCATCCAGGGGCTCTTGGCTTGTTGAGCTATGTTTTTCCGATGTCATTTGATTGACTTTAGTGCTGATAGGTGTAGCTACTATTTGTGCAGTGTGAATGATGGCTGGAAAGTCCGTTTCCGTTATAGATGAATTTTCAGTGCTTGGTTTAGCGGCTGTCGCTGAAGTCTCGGGTGCTATTGTGTGAGTTGAGGTTTTAACTGTCTCAGTTTGCTCAGTTGGAATTGAAGTTTCTACTTCAATCGTTTGAGCCATAGTAGCAACCAGCAATGGTTTCTGTTGGGCTTCTGTGTTCAATACCTCTATATCAGTTACAGGAACATTTTTTACAACCTCCGTATTTGCAGTAGACACCATTGCGTTAGGAATTTCTAAAGTTCTGATTTTAGGTACATAGGATGTGCGCTCATTGGCCATTTCCGCTGCATTAACGATGTTTGGGGTTGATGCTTCTGTTTTGCGATAAGCTTCTGTCGAGTTTGTTCCAGTCTTTAGTTTAACATATAAAGGGCGTTGAATCTCATGCGTCGCTGCTAGAGCGCTGGTGTTCGCAACAGCTTCCATAGTTATCGTTTCGGGCCCAATTTCTGCATTATCAATCGTTATTATAACGTCCTGGTCTGCAGTATTCCCTGTATCCGGAATTTCTGACTTTGACAAACCATTTGCTGCCACGTCATGGTTCTTTGTCAAAGAAATGCTTCTGTTCATCGTTGCTTGTATTGAATTGATTTTTTGTCCAGACGGCCAATCGATGGCTACATGAAGTTTATTGGCAGTGGGCACGGGTGTTGTTACCGAGAGAGGCTTGCATTTGTTTTCTCTATCTCCAACGCAGACCTTTCGCTTGTCGTCGTAAACGCTGCCTGAAGGACAGTCCAAGACGATCATACGGAACGCTTGAGATCCCCAAGGCGAGCAGCGTACGTATTTTCGGCAGTCTCCAGGAAACGCAAACGAGCCTCGTTGATGACAGACGAATGCAACTTGTTTCTCAACCTTTGTCGTCTTAGCAACGTGTGCCATCACAGTGATTCTCGGGTCAGACGTGACAGCTGGTGCTTGTATAACGTCTCTGGGAGCCGTAGCGCTAGCGTTTATTTCAGGTAAACGAGTTGTCGATGGGGCCTCCGTTGTGGTTACAGGAGCTCTAGGCCTATTTTCTATTGGGCCTACCGTCATCGGAGTCTTCGTTGTGGCCACAGTTGATGTAGCAGCAAGCTCCACTCTTGTTGCATGCATTTTAGCTATAACCCCTACTTGATGAGCCTTTGGTTCAGTTACAAGGGTTGTGTCGACAGTAAGGGTCGTTGTTGTGTCTATACCCTGAGTTGTGGAAAGGGCCTCCAGTTTGGGCTCATCTGTTGTACTTGAAAATTGTGTTTCTGCTAATTTTAAGTTTGGGCTTTCTGTTGTGATCGTCTGCTCCGATTCCGTCGTGTGCACTGTGGCCGGTGTATCGGACTCAGTGAAGGACACTTGAGTCAAAGTGTGGGGTCGTACTGAATAAGTTATTGCTGGAACGTTGGTGCCAGGCACATAAGGAGACGCTGTGTAATCCTCCGTTTCGTTTACACCCGCAATAAGTGGAGGCTCCATTTTTGTCGCAGGGATTGCAACTGGAACATACGCTTTTGTTGCAAGAAGTAACCTACTCGTAGTAGTAGTATGGGCTTCTGTTATAGAGCGGTATGTTTCGGGTGCCTGGCTTGTAAACTCAATCTTCGTTTGCGTAACGTTAATTGCAGTTTGTCGATCAGTTGGCGCCTCTTGGGTTGTTCCTGTAATGTCCGATTCGCTACTCGTTATAGACGATGCACTTGTTATAGGTGTTGCAGCTAAAACGTCTGATTCCGTCGTATAGCTCGTAACTGCTATTTCGGCAGGTGTTAAACCGAAGTTTGTGGTGTCTACTTCCGTCGTCGTAGTTTGTAATTTTGTCGTTACTGTATCCGCTATTTTTGTTAATGAAGTGTTTGTACTATCTAATCGAAGATTTGGAATTAACACTGGTTGTAAGTGTTCATGAGAAACCACCGGACGTAGGCTGACAGCGATCACTTCGGGCCTGTTTATTGGTTGCGTTGGGCTACCAGGATGTTCAATGGTCATGTTTCCTGAAATATATATATATTACCTTCTAGATTTCACTAGGAATTGAGATTCGCTTTTAAAACTCAAATAATCCTGTTTTGTAATCTCGATTCTGTTACTTCTACATTCCAAAAAAATAATACTGCTAGCAGGTAATCAAGTAATTATCACGCTTTAGGTATAGGATGATGTTACCTTTGGATGAAGGAGCATGTTGGATGGTTGACGAAACAAGCCTAGTGGGAGACGAATAGACTGAACTATTTGAGCTAATACTACTGCTCCCTGACGAGTTGGAATTCAGTAAAGAGGACGCCGATCCTGAGTCGTGGTACGATGAGGTTCGATGGGAACTTTGCGAACCCAGTGATGGTGTTTGCTGGCTATTAGCTTGATCGCTTTCGATTCTATTAGTAGTTATCCTTGCAACTTGCTGATTCCAGGCCTGATTTTTAAGCTGTCGATTGGTGGAGTTGTTGGAGCTCGCTAACTGTAAATTTGTTGTGATCGATTGCCCGCTCGATGTATGCCCACCAAGTATTTGATTATAGGTTTGTTGGCTGTTGTTGTGAGTTTTCTTTTGGCTAGACGTGTGCAGCCATTTTGCCTGCTGAGCAGCCTGACTGGAAAAAATCTCATTTGATTTGCGCGTTGTGTTTTGGTTCCATTGTTTTTGATTCGTAACTCTGGTCATGCCTTGATCCGATTCCTTCTGACTTATCCCTCGGCTTTGGGGTTTTGTTTGGGTATATACCAGGCTTGTATCTATCTGCTTCGGGTCTGATGCGTTATCCTGTCTGGCTACTAGGTTCCAACCGTGCTGGTGTTTTTGGCTTTCACCTTGATTCAATCCGCGCTGAGTGCCCTGTCTTATATGCTGATCGGTGGCCAGCTGATTGTTTTGCATTATATTTTCATTTGCAGCACGCTGATTGTTTCCGTTTACCATAAGGCCTGATCCTTGTTGACTTAATACCTTTTGGCTTCCGTGAGTCGAATTTTGATGGCCAATATGTGTAACATTTCCTTGACTACTCTGATTTGATTCATGACTGCTTACAGTTATGTTATTAACCTGGGTCCGTTCATTTTGCTCAGTACTTTGGTTCACTCCTGAGGTGGCCGGCCCTGTTCCTGCTTTAGCTAAAATAACAGTGTGATTTTTGTCGCAAGGTGCGGCTTTACTGGACCAATCGCAGCCATTAATGCTCTCATCAAACACTTGCTTGTCCGGACAATATAAATGCGTAATCTGGTATGTACGAGATTCGTTTACGAATGAACACTGGTAGAAACTGTGACAGTTGTTGGGGTTTCGGAAATATCCATTGCGAGGGCAAAAGAAAGGAGCAGCGTCTGTGTCATTTCCATGTAGGGTGACTGACTCAATACCTTGTCCTTTGATTTCGCTAGGGGGAAGCGACTGACGTGAATAAGGCGATGATAATACCACGTCGTATGATCTATGCTGAGTTGGAGTCAGCGTGGCTTGCTGAGCATTTATTGGCGAAACAGCAATATTCGATGGTGAAATCGTGTTCACCTCCTGCTGCCTCAGAGTGCCGCATGGAACAGGTACGTATGAAGGAGTTTTACATGCTCCTTGGTTCGAGTCCCAAACCAAAGCCTCAGGGCAGGCAAACACGTAGGAGCTAAGGCCTCCAAAACTGTCTCGTATGCATCGGTAGAACCGCGAGCAATTGTTTGGAACCGCAAAGGCTCCTTCGCTGCTACACGCCAGTCCTGACGCTGCAACGTTTACAGACTTTACATTGTGTTGTTTTTGCTGCTGTTCGTGATGTTGATGACTATGTTGGTGCTGATGATAATTTACTTGCTGTTGATGCTGTTGCGCTTGTTCCTGCTGCTGTGGCCCCTGCTTGATAAACGAGTCGCTGACGATCGAGTTCATACTTGGGGTATGCGTTGAACGGCTGTTTGAGGAAGATTTTTTTGACGTAACAACCGGTGAAGAACTTAACGCTGTAGTGGATGGTGACGAGCTGCTTGAGGAAGGGGAAGCTGCGCTTGAAAGGCGGCTGATGCACGGAGAACGCGAAAGACTAGGAATATTGCAGGTGATGGTAGATGCGTCGAACATCAGGCCCTTGCGGCAGGAAAAATGAGTCTGGCGGAACGTGCGGCCAGTGCCATCAACATCTTGACAATGATAGTACCTGACAGAGTAGGGGTAAGATGCACGTTAGGAATATGGGGTAAGCTAATGCATATAGTTTTTATGTCTGGCCTATAATAATTCCTGCCCTGCTCTAAATGAGTCAGTACATCTTTTTTTCTCGTAATTTTTTTGCTAAAGTTTTTATTTTCGAATGGACGATGATCACATCGATGCATACAAATCGTGCTGGCTAGATTCACGTACGACGTGAACAGGAATCTTAACAATTCCCCCGAAGATGTCTATCGGTGAAGTTCAGCTCTGTAGTACTTACGAGTACGTACATTAGACTGTTTGGTTATTACCTCTATTGAAATATGTTATAACTCTATTAAAGAAAAATACTCATTCGCGGCAAATGTGATACTTACTTATCGCAGATGGTTGGATGAGATTGATAGCCCGGGTTAGCGCACGGGAACTGATGCTGGGTAGCAACATGGCTGGTCATACCCCTTTGGGGAAATGATATCGATGTGGTTGACGCGTAATTATAGCAAGGATCACTCGGAGGCGGCTTGCGACAACCGCCCCCCGTCACCATACTGTAGACAGTTCCGCGCGGGCAGGAATACTTGTATACAGAGAATATGTGCGGTTTGTGGGGTAATCTTACGCAGCGCACGAAGCGCGCGCAATCATCGGAGTCCCTGAACACCCCCTCAGTCCGGCAAACCGCGCCCTGGTTGACGTCTTTATAGTATTTTATATGCGAAGCATATAAAGGAAAGTAAAAGGTAGAAAAAAGCGACAGAAATAACAGCCCAGGTGGGTTAGTGAGCGATGCAGTACGCAAGCTACAGTGTGAATAAAAGCAATGTGTGCCGTTAGTGATACACCGACACCATTAACATTTCATTTTGTGCTCATCATTCAAGCCATCGATCGAGTTTTTTTATTGTTGCTTTTGTTGTTGGGAAGTGGTTAAAATAAAGAACCAAAAAAGGCCTACATGTTAACATAGTAAGGTAATACCGATAATCAAATTGGTATGATATTGGTATCTTTGTTACTGGAGGTATTTTTTCGTGTTGTTTGTCCACATAATTTGTGTTGTTATGGTCGACATAATTAATCGATGCCTATGAGTTAGCTAAATGTTAATACCGCAACTTGAAACATTTTTGTGTTGTTTAGTGTTAATCTTGTGCATATACTGAAATAACTAATATATATATAATAAGAACGTTTTATAAAAAAAAATCATGCAATTTTACAGACCACTATAATTCTCGCTGAAGTTTTATAGAAAAATCTCTAGTGAAAAAATAAAATCTAAAAAAAAACACTCAATAAAGAATCAATTCATAACAATTCTACTTTACTTAAGTTATATACAAATTGTATTTTATTTATTTTTTTTTAATGAAAATTTGCAGATCAAATTTTTTGACACGTAAGAGCTTTTTCATCTCATGTAGTAGTTCAAAACTAAAAATAAAGACATAAATGTTCCATTTCCAAATAGTTTTCTAAAATCTTGCGCTTTGTTATTTAAAATTGGACAAGTTTTTTTTTTGCATTTTGGTGAAACTCGTCGACTGAAGTGACGAACAAGTTTGAGCCATGGCGTGTACAAGCTTCCGAAGTAACTTCAAAATAAAAAGTAATTTGCCTTAGAGAGTTCACGAGTTCGAAATTACCCCTAATATCTGTGTTTAAAAAACGACATCAAATTAGGCGGGTATGATAGAAGTCTAGCAAAATACACAAAGGATATATATATGTTATCGTTTAAAATAACAGGATTTTTTATGCAGAACGTTTGTTCCACTAGTTTTTAGCGCAATCTACTATGCCTGCACCTTAATTAGAAATAACTGTTCGCCAAATAGAACTAGTGGCCGTGCGTCTATCTGTTCTAAATAGTTTTGCAATCCATAATAAAAAAAAAAAGTATCAAGGTGTACTTAATTTGAACTTGTGCTTATATACTCAATATAGCCGATTACATATCACCGCTAGATATACTTCTGTTCAAGCAATATACCTTTTCACCTGTAATCTACAGTTCCTTGCAGGCCATACGCTTGGCCGACCAACTGATCCGCTTGACAAAGGTACGGACTAACTCTTACAGAGGATATTTAAAGCGCTGATTAAAGAACCATTTTCAAAAGTAAATCATTGAAACTTTCTAGCTTTCACGGTATCTCATCACATGAAGGCAGTTTAGCGGTCCCCTACGTGTAAACTAACACTGTAATTGCCCTGCACGAATAAAATGCCTACGCCATAAATAATTATTCTAGAAAATTCGATTTTTCTACTTTACTATGCATGAATGGCAACTGATAATGAACGCTTGACAACGGTGTCCGTTTTCGATCTACGTATGTCCAATTGACATCGGACGGAAGCGAACTCAATCCACACAAGTTGTCTACCAGACGTCGGCATTTACTCTGATCTCAAGGTTTTATCATGAGAGGTCAGCCCGACTGGCTGACAAATTCGGTGCCTGCAGATCAATGAGACGCCAATTGAAAGACGACTCGAACGCGTATGGAGAGATCAATCAGGTTTAGGATCCATCAACACATGCAGTATCCCCCCGCTCCCCGCCGTCCAGAGGAAAAGAAACCGTTTGCGATTTACACATTACGTTTTATTATTGGCTTGTTGTTTTTACTGCAGAAATACCTGCACCTGACACGCATACACATACACACATAAATACTTTACATCGTGTTACTGCTATGTCAGTCTCTTTTGTATTAAAAGCTCAGATGAATATGTGTATCATAAAAATGCATAGATGAAGTGTTCCTATCGCTGGATAAGCATTTTAGATCTCACTCGTCTGAGTATTGCACAGTCCATTAAATATAAGTAATATGCATTTGTTTGTATTCGACCCACAATACAGCCCTTCCACACCAGATAGGAGTTGTGCTTAAGATGAATCAATGTTGTCCTCAAGTACTAGTAGCTTACAGAAGCTAAAATAAATCAATAAAATAAATGAAATGTTTCTACTAATTGTATTATCTCATGTTATACAATTAACCGATGAAAGCTTCAATTGTGTAATTTATTCCGTACTTGTAGCATTATTTAGAGTATCATTCAAAAGCCGTCTACGGCGGTGATGATCCTCTCGGTAGCAGGAATCTCGTCGGTCAGGCCATTGGCATGAGTTACCGACCAGCACCAATTCTCCAGGACATGCTAAGGGAATCGGTTGTTGTGGATAATTTTCTGGTATATGGGTGCACCGATAGAATTGAAAACAGTCGGTTTTTGAACGTTCGTAATCGATGCCACCAGAGCAAGATGGACTCGCAGCGATTACTGAGACTCCACAGGAGTCACGAACGCGGTCAGGATAGTCGCAATTATCTGTGTCAGGATTAAATACGAACCCACGTGGACATTCGTATTCGTACGTGAAGAAACGTTGTCGGGTCACCTGTACACAACGATAGTATTTGTTGCATTGGCTAGAATGTCCGAAATAACCTTCGCGTGTGCAAGGTACAGAGGATTTCGAGCCGATGGCCGGCGCAGGGAGGATCTCCTTGGGGTCGAGATTTTCACAATCAGGCACAATGCTTGGATAGTCGCAGGTTTTAAGTTCTCGATCGAACACAAAACCCTTGGGACAGGCATAACGATATGTATCAGTTATTTCTCGCCGTTTGTTACCCGCCGTTACAACAACTGTTCTCGTGCAACGATAGAATGGCGTGCAGAATCGCGTAGACTTCCTGTAGAAGACCTCGGGGTTACACTTGAAACTAATGGGAAACTCGCTTTCGTCATTGCTAATATCATGATCAATTCGATTTTCGACAATAACGTCTGTCTCAGCTACGACGAATTCTCTGTTTTCAGAGGCCCTCTCAGGATTGTCATTTTGCTGCCTAGGTGGAGAAAAAGGCGTATGAGCAGGTTGCCCCGGAACCGGAGGTCGAAGCGAGGCTGGATGCCTTTGAGGGATGAAGTCTTGTTGTGCAAAAGAGAAGCGTATAGGTGGAGCTAAAGGTTTTGAGGGTACAACCTCCATATGATGCTGAGCAGGAGTCGAAATAGAATCTTGTTGTGCAGAAGGACGTGTTGGTTGAGCTAGTGGGAGGGGTCTAGGAGAAAGTAAAGATTCGTCTGAAGACACAGGTTGCGCAGAATGCGGAGCAGGTCGCGTTGGACGCCTGGTATCCTTGAAACTGAAACCTACTGTATTGGAGGAATTAATTACAGTTGGTCTTTTCGGAGGCGCTGGCAAAGGTGCATCGATATCTGAAACCTGAGGATCTTTTGATTCTGGGGTAGTATGCGGCCACCAAGTACTGGGTCGCATACGCCGCTCAGGTAAAGATCCAATCATTGAAGGAGGAGATGTCACCGTGCCTGGTCTCCATGCAAAGGTCACCTTAGAAGCTTGAGGTATGGGTGTTGTACGACGAAAACCAACGCGCTCCGTGACTTCAGAAGAATGCTTTGTAGTGAGGGCTGGCATTGTTTGCTTGAAAGGTCGCGTCTCAAATACTTCACGTTGGCTACACTCTGGAACCATATCTTCGTAGTTGCAGCCCTTGAGGACATCATCGAAAACAAGGCCTTCCCTACACTTAAACATGTGAGCCACAAAAGGCCGCCTTGGATCCTCAGTTCGCACACAGCGATGGAATACATGGCAGCTATCAGTATCTCGGAAAAAACCTTCTACTACACATGGATAGGTATCTTCAGATATCTGAGAGGCACCAGGAATTGATGCCGGTCCCATTACTATATTACCGGGATTTCCAGTACTAGCCGCACTTGAACCAGGGCGAAATACAAATCCTCCTGATGATGACTGATCGCCGTCACTGGGAATACGAGGTGCAAAGGTCGACTGAGCAGGTCTTCGTCGCGTTTCCTCCATTCCAGTAACGGGTCGGCTAGTCAGTGGTGATCTGTCTGTGCCTGGGGCAAATGAAAAGCTGCCACCACTGTCTACAGACGCAAACGATACCCTCGTGTCAAAATTATCGCGCTGTTCAAAAGACACACTGGCCGTGGGTGAAGCCGGTACTCTATGTAGCCTAGTAGGAGCATCCTGCGCTGGAATTATCGTTGCTGTCCTCTTCGCTTCCTTCATATGGTTACAATCATTTACAAGATAATCGTAGTTACAAGCATCAAGAGTGTAATCGAAGACCAGTCCAGGCGGGCATGAGAAAAGATGTGCCGTAAAGTCCTCTGTGTGGCTGTTAACTTTAGTACAACGATAGAACAGTGAGCAATTCGCCGAGCTTCGGATGAAGCCGTCGCCGGAGCAGGATTTGCTTGCGAGAGCTGCATCTCGTTTAGATGGTAATGGATTACGGCATTCGAAGACATTGTTTGGATAGTTACATTGCTGATTTTTGATATCATATACAAGGTTCTTGGGACAAGAGAACCGCATTACACGCTGACTGTCATCTATGCAGCGATAAAACGGTGTACAAAGGTCTTGGTAAATGGGATCGAATTCGCATTTCATAGTCAGTATATCATTGGAATGTTCAAGAATAGCAGCGCCACAGCTGGGAACAAGAGCAGCGTGCTCACAAGCTCCTGCGACTTCATCGAACACTAACCCCCGAGGACAATCGAAACGGGCAGCTCTTAGAACAAGCGAGTCATTACTTGTCGGGAAACATCTGATGAATTGCGAGCAATTGTTCACATCCTTGTAGAAACCTGGGCGTGAACAAGGAAAATATATAACGTTTGATTCTGAAATTTCAAACATCTTGCCACCTTGTAGGCTTCCAACATCGGAGGGATGATCCAAAATAAAGGCTTCACACTCATCTACTTCTGATGGATAAGCACATTCCTCTGTACGTGGATTAAACACTAAGTTCTGAGGACATTCAAACCGGAACGCTCTGCCACGCCGGGTACTATCCGTGCACTTGTAGAAGGGCGTACAACGATCTCCGTCGAACTCGGCACCGCAATTTTTCATCACTCGTTTCGCCGGAATCACTAGGGAGGGATCAACGACACCTAAAGAGGAGCCGTTAACTATTAGGGTATGCTCGACGGACGAAGCTGTTGCCACTGTCGTTGTGGGAGTGGGCCTCGGAGTGACGAAAGTGGCGGAGGTCGTGTTTGCGAGTTGAATACGGTTTTGGCACTCTGGATAATGGACAACCTCAATGCAGCCGGGAATTGCTTGATCGAAGATCATGCCTTCGTGACATCTATACTTGTGCAATCTGAATCTTCCCTTTGAAAGGCTCTCACAGCGATAGAAGCGCTTTGCGCATGGCAATGTAGGGATCAGTCCATCTCGGACACAGCGAGGCTCTTCCTCCGTATCAACAACAAAGTTAGCAGGATTTCTATTTGCAACATCTACAGGGGATGAAATACGTGCTTCTGTAGGCCGCGGTGATTCTGTCATCGGTCGTGCTGAAGGTTGTGGCGTTATCGGACGAGTGTGTTGGAAAAAGTTCTGGGTTGCCTCAAGGTGACGGTTAATGGCAGGGAAGTTGTCACTCGGGAGTCCTGAGAAATTCGGGCAGCCTGGAACGTTTTCTGGCCACGTACAAGCTGCTAATGATTCATCGAATGCTAAGCCTGTAGCACAAGCAAACATGACAGGCTCGAGATAAAGGTCGCCACCATTAACACAACGATAGAACTTTGAGCAATCACCTGGATGGCGGTAGAGACCTTCCCTAGGGCACTGCAAGTCGCCCGTACGCGAAGCTGCAGGAATTCGGGAGCTGCCACGATGGAAAAACTGCTGAGGACCGTGGTTGTTGTGGCGTGAATGTCCTGAAGCCCGCTCCTGAGGAATAGTATTTTTCTGCCGAGCCGAGAGATAATATACACCGTGACGCGAAGGCAATCCCGCCGATGGAACTTCGTCATCTACGGGACCATGCTCATCTTGTTGTCCACGTTCATAATGCACATAATAATGCCCATCCTTTTGTTGATGGCCTTTTAGAGTGTCGTGTTCCTGATGGCCATGCGCGTCGAGGCCACTAGCAACGGAAAAATCTACGTGGCTACTATGGGCCTCATGGCTGCTTCCGCGGTCTCTATGACCTTCATAAGTCCTCTGGCTATGGCCACCTTGATGTCCAGTAGCATGGTATTCCTGATGTTGAAAACCGATAGGATAGGATGAATCGGTAATGACGAGGCTATCGCCTAACGCTCGGATTCCCTGCTCTCCATAATCGTGCACGTAAACTCCGGTCGATGGGTCATATCCTGATCCGACTAATAAGTCTCTGCTGGAGTCTCTGAACTCATTGTACACTTTTTTAGATTCCTCTTGTGTTTCAGTCAGCTGCTTCTGGAACTTTAGCCGAGCTCCGTCGACGGCAATGAGAGTACCGAAAGGGCCGCTTCTCGAAGTGGTTTCTGCGGAAAATAATCCAATGAGTGCGGACTGCCTGAAGGATTTTAGCCAGCACCGAATGACTTGTCCGTTTACGGGCGACACAACTGAGCAGCCAGACAGGTCACCAACCACAAATAGAGCAGACAGACGGTTTTGCTTCACAAAGAACACAACTACGTGCATGCCGAACAGATAAATATGCGGTATAGCAACATACAGCACGATGGACAACACATAAGGCAAATTTCCAATAGCCCCAGCATACCCTGCGCCCACAACTACACATACAACAAACCAAGCTATTCAGCGCGACCTCCCCATAGCAAATTAATATGCTACATAAAGTCCTATCAGTTACTACTTGCATCATGCATTGATGTAGAACTGTAATAATAGTTTCTATAATATTACGCTGTACGTATACCGGCTATCTATGACATGAAGTCAACACGAAGCTAACAACGGCGTACGGACCATTTCGAATTCAGTATTCTCTGGAGCAACATTTAATGGGCATTTAACTTAAAACGTTAATTTTAGAGACCGATTTTCATAGAGATACACCTTATGTATATATATATATGTGTTGATATTCGAAAACCACTGCACTTTGTCCGCCTGGATGGACCCGGACGCTTTAGCATGTCTGTTGTCAGGCATAATCCATACACGAATAATGCCCAAAACAAATTTAGGAGAGAAAGCAGGTCCCTAATATTTATTTTTTATGTTAGCGCAAATGTCAGCCTTTGGTCTGATGACGACTGTCCATCGTAAGTTAAACATTGTGTTCCTTTATCTAGACATGCCGTTCACTATTTTTATATGAAGAGTGTCCACTGAAATTTTTTGCATGCGCAATGTTCTCGATTTCATTAGAAGTACATCGTTTGCGCCATCTACAGTATTTGTCTTTAATTTCGCTTAGCGGAACTACCTGAAGACACTTTTAAATCAATTGTTCCGTACGTAGATCCTTAGAAACAGTGCATGAAATGCTCACACGTTCGTTGGCTACACCCAGCTAAATAACAATGTAACAATGGAAATTACATATATTTTTATTCAGATCAGTTAACTAGTGAATGAATATACTAGGTTAGGGTCGACC
The DNA here is from genome assembly GCF_002443255.2 of Varroa destructor. NCBI lineage: Eukaryota > Metazoa > Arthropoda > Arachnida > Mesostigmata > Varroidae > Varroa > Varroa destructor. Next base: position 3,765,640 of record NW_019211459.1, on the reverse strand, counting down.
TCAAAAACACGCCTTTGTTATTTATCGACAGATCGAATGCGATATATAGAAGATATCCAGCACCACACTCGACGCTACGTGCAAGCATATGTTAACAACACAGTAACTTCGTAGTGAAGGACAATAGCTAACTTCATTAAGTTGATGCTATTAAGTTATTCAGTTTTCCTTATTTTTACGAGTACCGATCTAAAATTGTTTCTGTTATAGAATGAGTATGTACAGATCGAAAGTGCTCATTGCAGTGACGCGCTAAGTCCACGGCTTCTCAAATGCATACAAGATCAGCTTCTGCCTGCGCAAATTTACCGCTAGCTTGTACTGCTGAGTCTCACCCTGACAACGTGCCATATATTGTTACGTTATATTATTACTGCTTTTGTAAAATTAAACGTATCTTCCGATGATTTAATAATTACGAAGCCACCTTCGATGCTAGCTTTACTTTTTTCATCATCATCATCATCATCTCGTGAGACATAGATCTGGTTCAGGATTGAATTTCGTAGTAGCAAAGGCGCATTGAAACAAAAAAAAAAAGATAATATGTATGTAATATGCTTCCTTTAAATTTGCGCCGTCGTGCAATGTACAGATCTTGACTGTTGGAGTGTTGGTCTGATTAACAGTGGCCGGACGTAACTATTGACAATACGAACTTTGCGGATGCTTCTTTCTCCCGCTAAGTTGTTAGTCGGTGAGTGTTAGTAAGCGTAAGTTGCTGTGTTAACTAATAAGTATGACTGAAACTTTATACTTACGAACGTAGGCTGAGGCTTGGACTGCCAGCCCTAATCCGACGAGGAATACACGGACACGAAGACGGCCCATGGCCATCGAAGTCCACCGCCCGACTACAGATTACTCGTCACTTGCGCTGCACTAAAGGAAAAAATACAAAGGTAAAAAAGAACGGGTATACACAGCGAACGTTAGATCTATTAAAGAGTTAATTATCATTAACTATACTAAGTAAAATGGCACTGGTGAAAGAGAATTGGCAACAAACATTTAGATAAATATTTATTGTATTTATATACAAAATAAGGAAGCTTCCCCTTGACAGAAAACCAACAACGACAAAACACGTCCGAATCGCGTAGGGAAAATAACAAACCTAGATTTCAATTAGGTTCTGATACAACAACGTTGTTTTTTTCCCGAGCTCATTCGTAGTTCATTAAAATCATCGAAAAAAAAACATACGCTAGCAAAAGTCAGCTGGGAAATAATTCTACATAGCTAAAATTACGTTTTAATAAAAGGGCTATGCGGCCTTTAAGTTGGACTTATCGTTCTTTGAGTGATAAATTTTGACGGGTTTGAGATGCAAGTTAATTCCGGAGCCGGTTTAACTAACCCGAAAGTATAGTACTTTGTTTTTCTATCGTTTTGACTAATATCCTTGGCGCCGTTTTTAGAGTCGATAATAACCCTACGATGACTCTGAAGATCGACTCTGGCTGCGAAAAAGACTGATACTGGTATTGACTGTCGCCTAGAGATCTCTTCGATGATAAGACTCGATTCGGATCCACTTGATCGAACTGTTTCAGCGGACACCAACTAACTTAACGTGTTAAGGCATGTTGGCAGGTCATCAATAGGGGGCGTAATTACCTTGCAAGATTCTGCCCTCTGGAGAAGTTACGATTTCAGTTAGCTACATGTTCGAAGAATACAATCGTCAATACATCTCGATTGGTTCTTTGTTTTACCATACCTAGATCATGTCAATGCACTGAATTAGCGCACAAAAGAATTTACGCATCACATACCGCTCGTCAGGTTATTGAGCATAATATTATACATAAGGGGGTTTGTGACCACTTTGTAATATTGAGAGATGTCGTCAAACACCATCACTTACGATAGTTCTAAGATCGTTCACGACAATTGGCATACTTTGTCTATCAGCTTTTGTCGCATCTGGCGACGTTGTTCTTGGCGTCTCTGAAGCAGACAAGAAAGCCGGCAAATAGCTAACCTCTCATCTTCCCGACAATCCAAGGAAAGATGGGCCGACTCAACCGGGATAGTAGAATGGTAAGATAATACAGAAGATCGTCGCTACCAGTCGCTTACCTCGCAGCACCCCCTGCACAAACGTGCTTTGCGTACTACTTTGCTACATGATTACTATTATTATGATTATTATTCCTGCACGTTACGGCCACTAGATAGACCCCCTCGTTCATCCCAAGCGATTGAATTGATCTTCCGCGAGCGCGTCAGAGGAGGCCGTCCTTTTCTGACCAAGGAAGATATGCAGATGCTATTACTGTTGATGTATCGGCCTTAACAACGGCGCTGACGAGTGTCACCGCGACAAGAGTTGTCGACCAATAAGGGCTATTGGCAGAACGTTTCGGTGAACGATTACACAACGATCACAACACACAAACACGCGAGCGCGGCCCGTCAAATGATTTTTTGTGATATAAGACGACGACATTCATGATGATCCACTCACAGCCGAACACAGGTGAAATCTAACGGCGGCTTTTCAGACTCAAAAATCAAGGGGCGGAAGAGGGAAGTCCGTCGCAACGGCGTGTTTATAAACGCAGAAAATAAAGGGTAGCGAAGCCTTTTGCAACTGGGTACTTTTTGGTTAATATCAGCACTACAAATGTGCGCGCCCGCTAATAAACGAGCGGCCGAATCAGATGGCTGTATAATTGCAACAATCACTACATCACAAGCGAGTCTGTAACTACCTACAGGCATGTATGTGCGTATCGGGCAGTATGAGATACGGCCGTGTTGAGACGCACGAAAGCGACTATTTCAGTGCCTGCCACCGCTGCAATATCCGAAGATGCATCTTGTTGTACTTTCACCGCTTGGCGATCATGTAGCGGCGCTGGGGACAAGGGGGGACGCGGGTGTGTAGATACAGCTGCAAGACATTATAGTTGCACTGGTAGAAGCTCTGTTGCTGAGAGTCTTCTGTTTATTTTCTGGCCACTTCCTTTGGCGTTGCGATTGGTTGCCGTAATTAGCCGTGGCAGATAGACCGCTGATAGACAGACACACACTGCGTCAACAACGCAGGAGACAAACATCTTACCAGCGGCAGACTCCCAATCGGGGGGTAGGCGCTAAGTTTTTGGTGACTATTGCATACAAGGTCGTGTATTACACCACTGTTACGCTCCACCCACACTCCGTACCACATTACGTTTACGGCATCATAATGCCACTACCATCCCTTTTGATAAGGGAGGTGCCAGCTATGCGGGGACGAAGCGAATGGAAAGAAGAAAAGTAAAAGAGCGAAAAAAGTTGCAGTCTACATAAGTTCTCCTACGCCCACTAGGTATGCTCACGCAAACTCTTCATTCATTAACCAGCCTCCTCCCCCCTCCCACCCCCGCAGAATGCAGCGTAGAACCCGTTACATCATGACTCACACCTGCCCAATAAATCACTGCGGGTGGGTAAAAGCAAAAACGCAAGCAAGGGACGTGCGCACTTAGAACCCAGTCGTGTTTTAGCTAGTATCGAGAGCGACTCTGGAGAAGCAGGCCGCTCCAATTTTCCAGTGCGGCAAAATACCTAACAAAGCCAAACGACGTTAGCGTGTGATTCTGTCAGCACATATATGCCTATATTTGAAGTGGTATATTTCACTGTGTGAAGCCATCAGAGAAGAGCTGTTGTTCTGTATGATCAAAGCCGCGGTGGCTACTATGGGCACTTAACGGAACTACAGTTGAATGACGATAATTGGAAAAGCGAGAAAGGTTATCACGACTTCAAGTTGATAGAGGTTAGCCAAAAAGCGCGCAGTTACATAGAACAGAGGTCTTCAGGCAACCCTTTGCTGAGTAGCCACCAATCTGCTTCTAAACGAGACTAACCGGAAGCTTTGTTACTGGCGAGCCAACGCGCGCAGACACAAAAGTTCGTACATGTTTATTAAAAACGACTGAAAGTTAAACACTTACAACCGGTATTACTGCGCGTGCAAAGGAAGATATACACATCTATGTCTGTTCAGTCGAGAGAACATCCAGATAACGTGGAAGGAGAGTACGAATAGCAAATAGCTTTGATAAAACAAAGTTTCTGAAGCGAATAAGGGCCGAACCCCACTTCGGTGCCTATGTTACATATTGGACAGGGCAAACGAGTTTGCAGACTTAAAATGGAGCCCACTGATGATATATAAAAAAAAACTGAATGGGTTTAGGTGGCTGGCTTGCGCTGTGCCTCAAGACAAAGCCAACGTTTTCAATATAACGAATCGTAAACCACCCCAAGGGATCTGTCGATTAGCAAAAGGTAAGCGGCAAGAACACAAGAGTAGCGTATTTTTATACTCTGTGGGTAAATACTGTTCTCGCAAAGTTAGACAGTGGCAAGACCCAATGAAAGCCAACGTTACGGTCAACAAACTGGTATTGCGGTTGGATGAAGCCTGAAATACTCTAATACTTACTTAGTTAACTATATACGTGATTATCTAATTATTAGTCCATATCTTCTGAGCAGTGACAATGCGCTAGTCTACCATCTACGATAGGCCATCAACACGGTCGAATAGGATAGATCGTGATCGCGCTCCGGCAGATCAACGCTAAACATAATGCAATATTAAAACAATTCCAGATGTAAAAGTAATTTGAAATCGGTGTTTGCAATAGATTGAGAAGTTAAGGGAGAACGAACCTCAGTGCGGCAGCTTCGCATTCCGTCAAACCAAATACGTAAAGACCACTCCATTGGCGACTAAATAGCCGCTAGCAAAGTAGAATGACGCAAAATTTGAGAGAAACGTCTTCGAGTAAGTTTGCTAACTTACCTTATAAAGAGAATATTTCTATTTCGTTATATAGGAATCAACGACGATTTCTGACGACTGATTACAAATTTTGTTACCAATAGAAAACGATTAATAGACATTTTCGGGGAGTCTGATAGCTTTTAATGTGCTTGCTAACGCACAAAGGTATCAATCGAGTTATGTGCAAATCTTTGATTTATGAATCACCCATCGCTAAAAAGACAGGACGTCTTAAGGCTTTAGAAAAATCACTATCTATCATTCGCAACCAACCATTAGAGAGGTACAAAAGTTGACGGGGCACGCTCGTTCATCTATCAATTCTCCTATTTATTCCTGCAATTCTATTCATCTCATGTATAATTTGAACGATTACACTCTGCCGCCACGTCCGATGCGGTCCAGCTCCACAGCTCTTTTAAGGTGGAGATGGATGTCGAGACGCTGCAAAAACAGAACGACACCAGAAGCGGAAAATGCCCACAAGGGGACGCCACCATGTCGATTGTGTTCTTCTTTGACCGGGGCAAGTTCCGCTCAGTTGGACGGCGAATTTAGGCAACAAATAGAGGAAAGCGGTCCGCATGCTTGTGGCTAGCTGTCGCTGAAGTACAGCAACCTCAGCATACCTGTCACTATCTGCTTCACCTCTCTATCCGTCTCCCCCTCAACCGCCACCCCTTTCGCTTGAGTCGCATCAGCTTCGCGTGAGTATTAACAGAAAATTTCGGCCAGCCACTGTAATCGCCGAGGGGAGCCGCAAGAAGCACCAGTAAAAAACGAGTAGCATAAAGGTACTGATGTTACGTGGCACATAATCAATAACTAGATAGACGTAGTTAGTGGTATCGGCCGGCATACGCAAGAAGCCAGCACGCAATGATATAAAGCTCAGAAAAATAATGCCACCGAGTGAGTACTTCTCATTCGTACAGCAAACTGGCCATACGTTTTGCTGATGATATCACTGTCGCACACGTCATTTCAGTGGTAGGTATCAACGCTGTTCGAAAATAGAAAACATATTCTAACGCGTATTCTGGGCTGAGCTGCACGTGGCGTCCGAGACCCACTCCAGGGGAACACAATCAATAGATGCCTATTCTAACATGTTAGTTCACAACAAGGTCCACATATGCCAATTCGTAGACATCGATATCCGTTGCAATTTATGGTCGAACGCGGTGTCTCTGCCATATATACGCGACTCGTTCTTTTCTAACATGTAGCTGACACTTGACAATAGACATGAAATCGGCAGATCTAAGTTATTCAGTTATAGTTATTAGTAAAAAATAAAAGACCCAAATCGTAAGCAAGCTGCTATGGTGTGGCATTGTCAATTGCACGAGTTAACTACAGCTAAAATTGACGAAAAGGACCTCCGCTAAAAGGACCACCATCATTTTAGGCATCGTTTTCGATACTTAAGCAACCAACACGGGCCACCGTACCCAATAGGCTCCACCGAAAACGTTTCGCGTGGAAAAACTGTAAACCTAAACATTATAAACTCACCGGATTAACATGCGCAGTAACGGTTGTCTGATTTACTGATTTTGTTCAGTAAAACTATTGGACCAAGCTGAAACGAGGCACTTTTTTCACTGAGCTTGCAGACTTCGTCAATCAGCATACGTACGACTTAACTTCCTTCAGCACAATACACTGCGTAAAGTACGGGTCTTAAGCTATGCTGGATAACCGCAAAGCGAGATGGGTTTAACAGGAATGCCACTGTGGAGAGGGCAACGAATGGGAGCTTGTTTTTGCCGAAATTCAACGACAAGGTGCCACATCTCTGACTCTGAACGTCGGAAGATGCGTTACTCACAAACGAAACGAATTAACCGATGAATCGTCACGCTTTATCAGCTACTTAAAAATCTTTCAAGAATTTGGTGACAGTTCAACCCCGATTCGAGCCCCTGCGAAAGGCGCTCACTATGTCTTCAACGGACCGTAGCTATAACAATCCTGCCCGGATACGCCTCGAAATTCGAAGTGGTTTCGGGTCGATGTTTATTAACAAGTATCCTGCTTACAATACAATCGCTCGCACGATATCTGGTTTATTATTCAAGGTATTCCGCGTTACTTTTTGGCTTCTAGTTCAGAGGAACTGCCGTACTACTCAGATCTCCAATCTCTCACTAAAACTCAGATGTGTAAGTGTTGTATCTTGCACACTATCTCCCCACCCAACCTGTACATACAAGTAAGACCTACAAAACTGTGAATGCAGAACGTGTGTTCTAGATTTTCGGCGCAGGTCATTTCAGGGTCGCCTGTAGTCTGACTTTCATAAGTCTGAAAATGTACGTGGCGAAACATTTCTCGAGTCTTCAACACAACCAGTTCTTACTATGTAATGGTCCGGGGCGTCATAGAGAACTACAGAGGGTGCCACAGTGAGACTAGTTTGCTTCTCTGAAAACTGACCGAGTTTAAGGGGTGCGCGAAAGACAGAAATTGATCAGAAGTTTCAAGGTAGATTATCACTTCTCGTGTGGATAGAATTTAGCAAAGTACTACAATACAGAGGTGAGCGCAAACTAGTCTGCAAACGGTTTCTTTGACTTCGTAGAGGATCGTTTGGCGGTCGTTGTTACACAATAGCTCTACTAGCACCGATCACCTTAAATGCTGTCCGACTCTTCCATGTATACGAATCGCTTGAAAATCATGCGTACTTGCCCCCATGTTTGCTACAATGCAGGTTTAGTTTACTGAAGACCCGGTTACTGAATGAGGAATTTCTGGCCGTCGTCTAAATAGCATACAAATGATCGATTGATGATACGTTGGCTTTTTGGTATACACAACAGATCGCAGCCATCAGTTTTACTCTATAACAAAAGGGCAAACACAGTATTTTCTCGTGTAGAAGCTACACGGCCGATGAAAAAACTATGGGGTGCGGGGGGCGAACTCGTCAGCCGTAATCGACGTATTCAATCAATGTAACAAAATAGCAATAAAAAAAAAGGAGCCTATAACGAACTATATCACATGTGAACTGGGTGTCTGAAGTGATCAGCGAATGCTTCAATCATGCAAATTGTTTGTTTGGCTAAACGAAAGAAGTGCCCGATTTTACGTTGAACGGTGTTTCTATTATAGCTCCGCGTCGCTATGCTGTTTCTATCTACGACGATAGTAATCGTCACTTGATGAAGCGTCATTACAGGCAATATGTGTGGCGCTTTATTCGAACACACGTATTAATTTTAACATCTGCTTTTGGCACTCATTGGTCCAGCCATGCTCTTTTCAACGTGTGCGCTCTCATTCACCTCGCCGACATTACAATATGACACCAGTTATACGGACAGTCGTTCGACTCCTTGATGCACGATTACACAATCAGCTGATTTAGCTCGCGCTCGTTTGCAGTCATCGATCAATGGATGTATCAGCGGGGTTAGCGTAAGCGAGTAAGGAAAAATGGACTAAGGAAATAAAGTAAGTGAAAATCAAGAAAGGCTCATTTTGGCATCGTATAGCATCTCATGTTGTGCGTAGGACCCAGAATCCTAATATATGAATATATTTTCTTTATAGGAAGTCAGGTTGGCACAGAGACAGATAGATGAGCGGGACCGTTGACGTAACGAGCATCAACCAACTCATGTAGCACGAAACTGGCAGCTCACATAAAATTCACAAGAACAGATCAAGTCGGAAACAACGGGTCTGCTGTTCTTCTGCAGCATCCGCATCAAGGCTGCATGCCTTTGACTAGGACGGTTTCGTTGCTTGGGGTATGTTTGACCATTGCGAACCTCGCGAGGGCGCCTCTGCCAGTCTTCAAGTCTTTGTGCTTGCTGCACCGAAGATTGAACATGCCAGCCATTGTTGTTCTATTGATTTTGTTGCTATCGCCGCGGTTAGTTGCCGGCCCGTCGGAGCTGCCGCTATTGCCAGACCAGTAAACGGCTGCGGCGCAAAGATCGATGACGACTGTCCAGCGTGAATACCGGCAGTAGCAGAGGGGCTTCGGGGACGGAAAAACAGAAAATTTCTGTGAAAGTTTACGCCGGGTGACGTCTTGCTTTTTGGTTAATGTATGAAGATGTATATACATTTGGGTTTGGCCTTTCCATCCGTGACTTCTTCCTTCTTCGTCGTCATCGTTAATTTGATTGAAAGACTGGTGATAATGTGAACACGCTTACGAAGCAATAGACCAGGAAGAAAGGTACTCTCTTTTTTAAACAGGACGAAAAGGCAACAGAGATCGTTGGTACGCACGCATGCCGACAAATCTCAGTAGAGTGAATAGACCACGTTATAAAAATGCATCGGTAGATGCACGTATTACATGTTCGATGTGTGCATACATATAATCGTGTGTTTAAACGGAAAACTTCATCCTATAGAAAACCTGCACTCAGGCCCTATACATGAAATTATAATGGTACGAAAAGGCTAAATATACTTTGGAGATTTTTCACGACGCTTTACGAAATATTTCCTACCGGGGCGCATCGGTCCATAACGCTGCTAAGGCTTGAGATCCATTAGAGGTACCAAAAAGATAGGCGGGGGCGGGTGTGTGTGTCCTTAGCATGAAAATAGAACGTTTCCCATAAATACCTTGTTACGTGACAAGATATTTGTGAAGGCTAAAGGCATAAGCGGAGCTTGGACTAGAAACAACCGAGGTCGTATGTTGAGGGCAGCGGCATTGCGATATGGGCTTGAATCGATGGTTCAACGTTTGCTCTCATAATCTTTACCCTATTGGGGTCGATTACAATTGTACGCGTATACTCAAGCTGGCGAGATTTTAAGCAGAATAAATAAGATATAGCAAGGCACACACATGGTAGGGCCTGTGGCAGTATGACGTAACCAATCAGCTGCTGGTGTATGAGTTAGATAATTGCTGATACCGGTTGCTGCTTCACAGGGCACACTAGGGATTCGCTTAAATTGCCATACATTTGTTCAATTATCTCACCTATACTCGAGTTTTTCTTGGTCGCGTTTTACGTCGTGATAATTAAATTTACGGAACTTACTTAATATTACTAATACAGTTGTTGCAGGCTTCCGAAGCGTCTTGTTCGGCGTTCTCTTAGATACACTTGTTGGATATTGATTAAAGGCGGTATGCAATATAATGGGACAGATTAAACAACAAGTTCGTCTCCTTATTTCCTTTCGCTGTTTGATTGCTCGCAGGGCTTTGTTTTTTACTTTTACGGGATTTCATGGCCTCGTCATCGATCGCATTACCGCTGGTATTTTTGAAAATATCTACAGGAACGACGTCAACCATGAACGAGTGCCCTGCTTTGATTCAATGAAAGGGGATGAAGGGAATGGTAGTTGACAGCATTACTTAATCGTATATGATGGCCAAGTATTTGAGCTATACAATAAAAAGCTTCTATTTTCTAGCTACGAACTGTCAAAGGTGAAATGCAGTCGTAATTGACACAAACAACCAGACAATAGTTGATACGAAAGTAGATCTAATTTACCCAGTCTACAAGTTCATACACAACCATACTCATGAAAACTAAGTTCAATACTATCGTCCAAGCTAAATTAACTGAATTAAAAACTCCACCCTCAGATTTTTTAAAGTAAAATCCGCCTTGCCGCTTTATTCACCGTGTTTTTTGTGGACAATTAATTCGTATCTGGATCAGAGCTGCCACCCTTGATCGATCCTCCTGCTCCGCCGATACGTGTGTCAGTAGCCAGAAATTTATTCGCTGCAAACAATGGAATCATTCCCTTGAAAGCTTCCCGAAGCTGTTATCGATTTGGCTGTACGGTCAATCGAGTAACGGAGCGTAAGACGTCGGTGTTTTTCAGCGCTAACATGATTCGTGTGTTAGTTATTAAACTATTTCGGCAATAAAGCCGCATTGCTAAGAAACGAGCGGGCCGTTCCCTGGAAAACGTCATAGGTTACGTAAGTTACTGCTAAAATTGTACTGGTAAATCATTGAATGATGATTATATAATGTTTCTTTGCGGTAGCACAAATGGGATTTGATGCTACAGTTTAAATATTGCGAACTTCGTCACATCTCGGTGCACTCGAACAGGGGCTTTGATGCATTTATCAGCGCTAAAAACGCTGACCCTTTTCTATGTAAGGCGTAATTGTATCTTTGCTATTAGACAAAAGTAACTAATCATATGCGTCCTATCGGGGTCGATCTTGGCCGTGGCCGATCTCATCCGTTTCGTACATCGGAAGTCCACAATAATTCTGAACTGCTCGGCATCTTTACAGCTGCCAGCGTTGATGTAGATACGAAACAGATCGAGATTCATTTGTTGGACTTACTCACTTACTGAAAAGGGTAAGTCGGATAAAAACAAAAAAACAATGTTTGAAATAAACCCCCCACACATATTTAGTCAATCGTTGTTGATATTCGTGATAATCATTTTCGTGTGTGTTGAAGGGAGGGACTATATAAACGTGCACGGCTTAACAAACCAATGGCAGACAATATAGTTTATATATATTTACTTTTGTCTCCTTTATGCGTGGCGCAAGCTACTGTTGGCGCGTGCTATTTTCCTGAACGGCGGGAACGAACAAACGTTAGACATTACAATCTCCGAACCTCGCGCGCGTGGGACTGAGCGAATAAACAACGGCAAAATCAGTAATAGGCGCCAATGGACCGGGTAGTCATGAAAAGTAGCAGAAATTACTACATGAGACAATTAGCTGACGTAGGTGATTGCCCATTTACCCAATCCATCATGCATAGATTTTGCTGCCTCATGTATTTTAGTTGAATGGTATCAGTTTAGATAACGTTATATCGAACGCTGTGAAACGTGGCACAGCGCTGTAGAACACTACGTTTAGTGCCGAACTTCTGTTTTCAATAAACCCGTTGTATGAAACACTAAGTTATACGTTTGCTTGTGTGGATTGAAATAGACCTTCGAGAGGCTGTGACTTTACAATGAAGTGGCGATAAATACCAGCTGTATTTTTGTTAGTAATTGTCTCATTTTAGAATTGTCGTTAAAGCAGTCACTTGCGACATGGAGTCAGCTGTGCTATCCTATACACCTACATCGTATACTTTTACTTTTGCAACGGCTGGCACACCTCGACGGCAATTTAGTTATGTGTATTGTAATTCATAGACAATAAAAAAAGAAAAAAAAACAACGCTGTACTGCTAAAGCACGTGTTTTTCCCGCTGCTGCTGCCAGTTCAGATCTGTACGAATTAGCAGAATGCTTTCTACTGATACTCCAATGTTCTGTCCTACGAAACCCATGATTATGAGAAAAACAGAATAGTCTTGTCTAATTAGCAGCCAGGGAGCAACTAGACAAACGGAACAGAAATTCTACGTTCACGGACGTTAGATAACGAACACCAACGAAGTGCATAGTTATTGTGCTAGCTTTCTCTTTGTCCTGGAAGATCGCCCAGTGACAAATTTCGTTTAGATATTTGCTGTCCTGATATGTTTTTTACTTTATAGAAGGTTTTTTTAGGTTATTGTATACGTTCGGACTAAGCAAATGAAGTGATACACTTCAATAAATGCTTCGTCAACGTACTAGACTGATACTTCACTTCTGTGAACTTAATCGGCACTCGCATACGCTGTACACAACATATATAGAGAGCTATTTTTTTTCCTAGCAGATGAAAATGTAATTTTAAGCTTAAAGAATTATCATTTGGTTCAACTTTTAAAATGGAAATTATGTTATAATAGTAGCAGGATTCCAGTCTGAATTAGCGACTCGCCACGAATCTTACGCGTGTCGATTTAATGAATTAGTATAGTGAAGCTCGGAGGCGTTTGGGATCCTACAAGTGGCTGAAAATTTTCCCTGCGTCCTTGTTTCACCATTTTACTGGACGTTCGGAAAATCGTTTGTCCTGCATCAGAGTGAGAAGCCTATATTATTTTGCAGCTATCTTGCTTATTAGGAATTGCCAAATTAACATGATATAGTGACTGCCACTGATACGCCCGTTAAAAACAAATTTCCACTATCTTTGTTTTGCCTTGGAACAGATAAAAATCAACAACATTTAAAATCATCGGTACTCGTGATCTCTCCAGATGAAAAATTAATGATCAGCTGAAAGATGGCAAATTCAACGACAGCACGGCAGTATATATATATATATATATACTAATTCTGCATAAATCCAACTGTTGAAAAAGGTCGTCCAAAGTAAAAACTCGGCCTGTCATAACTGGACGGATTTGCCTATATAATTACTATCATCGACTAAAGACGTCTCTAGAAATGACGGTAACTTTAGCCATCGTAGCCAATAGTTTATGTACACTGACTCATCGTTTTTTAAACTTCATATTCTGTTAAGAAGGTGTTATTAATAGATCTCAAGGGGCAACTCTAGTATGCCTATATCGGCGTTCGACAATACACAATTGATAATATTCTCTTTTGTTCTTTTCTTCAATAGTTCTACTTGAAGTTTTGTGGTGTCTTCCCTTCAATTGGAAATAGTAATCATTCATTGAGTGCGTCGGTCGATAGTCGTCGGTCCTATAATGCGTTCAGTCGCAAGAAGTAGCAGCAGATCAATGACTATAGTAAGCATCTGTTCCAGTGCCGAAGTTCTAGCCTGACCTCATAGCTCCGGCAAAAAATAGTGTCCCTCATAACAAAGCTTTTGTTGAAAACAAATGTAACTCAAATATGATTTCTGTTAGAAATTATCACAAGCTTGCAAATCTCGTCTGCAGAATATAGTTACGATTTCTAGGAGTAAGCCTCGTAGGACTTGTTTTTTAGTCCTGTTGTTCAATGATATAGTAAACTTATATATTAATTTGAAAGCCTTTAAAACTGTTTATGTCAAAAGTGCCCCACGCTAGGTGCGGACGAACATTCTTTCTTCGTATTATTAATTAATCATTGGCTATAAATATGTATTACACCTTAGTCTAGCCTGTTGTAAAATAAATTTAGCTAATACTCTAGGGTGTCCTTTTCTATGAAGTCCATTTTTTACTGATGGCATCCTGGTCACTTTTGTTTACTTTTTGGCACAGATGTTTGCCTCACGGTATTCGTAAGGGTATCGATTGTATCCATATATATGGTAACTATTTATAATGCGATCACGCTCCATCTAGGCGAGCTTCAAGCCGATTAATATCGACTTCAATCATAGCTTCACTGCGTTACGAAGGTCTGGACATCCCCACTCTAGAAGTTGTATTTTTTTTACCTTCACCCCCCGCAAACCTGGATCCGTTCACTCCGTTTCTCTGAGCTGTCTTGGCCTGACCAAATTTTTAGGACAATTTTTACAGAGCTACACCGCTTGGTACGGTGTGTTATGAATGCGACTTTCCTGCTTTGCCAATATATCAAATAAAACAATATATATTCTCTCGGGCCTCAACAGAAACTCAGGAACTCCTTCGCCGCTGAAAGTGATGTGCACACTTCTTCTGTTGCGTCATTCCGCGATTCTTATGTTCCTAAAGTCTTCATAACAACTTCAATAAAGTTGTTCGTAAATTGCTTTTTTTTTTTTATTCGAAGTTCGTTAAAAAGCTTTTCCAACTGTGTGCTTCACCCGACAAGACACCGCATAACGCAATACTTTCTCCAGCAAAATTCTCATAAGCCCCGTTGCAGATCTACTGTTACTTAGTAGGGCCACGCCTCAATTACAGTGGCCACCGGACAATCGAGTACTATCAACGCTTCTTCGATATTTAGTCAATATTCGCGCACCCGTCAAAGGCCGTTCACCGGACGAAATAGATTGTTGTGCTTCCCTGTCACGATGCTTCGTTCCTTCGACCATCTAACGGTTCATCGTGAAATGTCGCTTTGTCTTTCTTTATACTATGGCTCCTTCGCTGTTTTCTCTGTGACTGCCACCCAATGAATTCATACACATTCACACTGATATGATGGCATACCACTCCGCTCAGATGGGGCCGATGGCAATAAATGATCGATCGAAAACTTCACAATAATCGATGTGGGTAATTCCGAATTGATGGTCTACTGAGAAGCATCTCTGTTAGCAAAAAGGCTTGATGGTAAACATTTGAAAAGAAGCAACTATATCATTTTTAGCGAATATATATTTCATACGGGGGCAACACCGTGAAGAAATTAGATCGTTTTACAGTTACGGATGAGTTATACAATAACCAATTTGAGATAATGGTTTCATATTTTTTCAGTCGTGACCATTTAGATTCAGTTTATTACAAGCACACCAATCTGCATGTCCCATTAGTCTATCTTCAACCTTTAGACAGCAGGGATCAACTGAGCGTATTAGTGACTGAGAAGAAAATATGATTTCAACAAGTTACTACGATCCACCATACCACCCGTCCGCACATAAACACGTTTTCACGAGACCACGCGAAGAGACAGAGGTTTCACTTACGTCATCCATCACGCGTTTGGGGGGGGGGGGGGGGGGGTACCCGTTGCATATCACTCAACGCATTGAACTTTTATAGAAACGTGGAAGCCTTGCACTTTAGAGGTTTGGCTATCACGTGCAGTAGTGGCCACTTATTTTAAAGCAGACGGTCGGGACAGCACCCAGTCAGAGTCGTTCATCTTCTATGCGGGATATTTGTTTGGATCACTCGCTCGTGACAATTTCATATGCTACTTACCTTATCTAGATATTCGTCCTCTGCACACACATAGGGTCGATCCGGTCCTCTATATCCTCAAACGTACCGTATCGCTTTCTGACCGATTCCCAGAAGTAGCCTGCACTCTTATCTAACTCATCTGTCTCGTAGTGCGTCGTATCGGCACCGTGGTACGGGCCCTTAAATTCGGCCCCCCTTTCCCAAAGCGCCCTTCTTCTCGAATCTCTACTCAATCTTCCGTTGCATGCCATACATCTATACGCACAGGGACACGGGCATACGCACGAAAAGTTCTGCAGGGGATCCACGGCAGCAGCAAGAGACGAGATTCACGCAGAAGCGTCAGCAAAAGATAGGCCGACTGCAGAAAATGACTTCAGCAGACGAAAGAAGCGGCCGGAAAGGGAAAAGGATGGCAAAACGAGCAGCGTCTGTTGCAGGTCGGCAATTGGCAATCGGCGGACCGTTCCTTTGAGTTTTAACTGAAAAATACGCACGCCTGTCGTCAGTCGCTTCTGCCACTAGTGTGCTCTCCGGTTAGTTCCAGTAAACTCAAAACCGGTTGACGATATACGGGATCGTATTGTCTGCAATATACGACAATATTGCTACTTGATTTCTCTTCAGCAATTGCCATCTTAGAACAGATTCAGTTCTGCATTAATTGGTAATAAAATTATTGAAAACTGCCGTATCAAAGCTTTTTTACGGTTCCGCTTATATTACGTTGATAGCAGAATATTTTTTAGTGTATACTATAGTGAATTAGAAACTCTACTTAGAGCATTATATTTATGCTACTTAGAGCTAATATTTATGCTACAATGCATGATTAGGATATCTGTTTTCAGCTTGTGTTTTTTAAGCCTTGATAGCCTAGCTTTCTGCTTATTTTCGTTTCCTAAACGCCTCAATAAGCTATAAACGGCGTTTTGTGAAAAAATTCGATTTTCAAGTTGTTTCCTATCTAGATTTTCCTCGGCAAAGTTATTACGGCGTACTTTTGAAACAATTGTTCGTTAACTTTGAGAAAGTTCACAGTTATTTTGCTATTTTCGCCCTGTATGATGCCCATTCCAAGGGGACTGCATCAAGTTCACCTATATTACAGAAACAGTTATGACTGACCTTCACATCGCTTGGCTACTTTTATCGAAGGCACGAACAACTCGAACCACCCCCATACGACTTTACACCTTCGGCGTAATTTTAAAAGATCTATTAAGTTCTATTTTCGCATGCTGAGTGTATCTAACAATACGTTTCACCGATTTCTACGATTGAAATTAATAGAACAAAATTAGTGGTTGAGAAGCACATAGATTGCCAACCCTCGGTTTAGTAGCAGATATGTAATATCTGGGCGAGCGTCTTCATCCACCAACTGGTTGACATGGGCAATAGGAATTACACTGAAAAATATGATAATGTCATAGAATTTAATTTGAGAACGTTTCTTAATGAGGGGTGTGACGTAGTCAGATTGGACTTTTCATAATGTGCACGCAAAAAATCGCTCGTTTAAACTTGTTGTACATAGAGGAGATTATGAATCTTGTTCCTGAAAGACGATCGTAAGTAACACCGTAAGATTTTCGTCATCTCTCTGTATAATGAACATATTTAAAACAAATGCTCCTCTTGAAAGTTCTCGTTTTTATAAAACAGGATAAACAGAGAAGAGAGAACACAATTGACACTTTCATAGACAAAAAAAAGAGGGCTAGTCTTGCGACAGAGACAAAAAGAAAGCGTTCTATAAGGATTATATGTGCCATTTTTGTGAGGATAAATTTCCATAGCTTTCTTTTTTATATTACCCCTATAATGTTCTAGATGTCGACAGCGGGGCTCAGATCAGCAATCTTTAATTCTTCCAATTGCTTTAAGTTCTCAAAACTATTCTATTATAAGTAACGCAAGAACTTTAAGCTTACATGCTTGACTTTACTAAATAAAGCGAAACAATGAAAAAGCTATACTATTCATCGTATATATTTACCCTGCATCGAATTTTAAGTTTTCCGTTACTTATCACAAGCTACATAACAGCCTCTAAAACTAAAAATGTGACAGGCCGTTTATGTTTTAACCCGTATAGTTTTAGAAGCATGATGAATACTCCTTATATTCTAAAATGCGGTAGAACTTCCGTATTTAGCAAAAAGGATAAGCGCTAAGCGAGATACAGTTTCTGGTTAAGACTCGGTAAATCGTCACGTAACTTATAAATCGTGTTGGACTAACCACGTAACTAGGGTATTGCGTTGTGGAGCAGCACTGACCAGCGCGATACCTACGATAAGAGACCCCTAATCTATATTCGTGCTACTTTTCGTCAATTTTGTATCGTACGATATCTTAAAAAGCACTGAAAAAGCGATTTTGCGCCACGATAAAAGCAAATCTTGCAGCAGATATAGCTAAATATATGCATATATGTGACCGAAGAATATCATATGGGTGGATTTTAGGTTTAAATCAACCAGTTAAAACCGATCTCTCTTAAGTTGGAGGCACCGTAGGACTAAGCCCTTGGACAGCTGTGTCCTCATGCTTGAGGCATTTGTCCTGCAACGAATGAATGGCAGCTTGAAAAGATATCCGCGCTTATCAATAATGCGCTTATTGGTAGTTGTTGACGGCGTACAACAATACGACTCTACCGACTATCTTGGCCTGGCTGTTTCCTCTATCAAACACTGTGACACTTTTTGCCGTGTTTCAACTTTACTAATCAATAACTTGCCATCATTAATAACGTCTGCACATTCTGTTTTTTAGTTTGAGTTGATTATGAAGTACGTTGTCCCCTTGTGCTTTGTTTGTAGCAGATCAGCTAACGTTCTGCCACGATCCAGAGCAAATCAGACGTCTGTCTCAGACGTAACTGTTGAAGAGCAATCAGAAAGCATTCTTTTTTTTTGTTCATCTTCAGAGTGAAATTAACCAAAAGAAATTCTCCCCTCTTCAAAATTGTCGTAGCTGCACGTACGGACAGATACAGAAACGATTAGAAATCGTCGATATTTACGACGTCGCACACCGCCCGTGTAGACGGGCCTGGTGATGGTTACTTGTTCTTTCTATCCCCTCGTCTTCTTCGAGTCTGACTAGCTACGACAACTACTGCTATTACTACAAGCCCATTCGAGCAGAAGTCCGATACAACTCCTCTGGGGCTTGCTGCCGGGCTTCCTCTCCGGCCGCGCAAGGAACCTATGAGGTAGTGATGTGCTTTGTGCCGTCTTCACTTGAACCTCCTGCATGATTCAGCGGACAACACACTCACAACGGCACTTCCGGCGGCAGTTCGACGAATACGGCAGTAAAGGTCAGACCGAATTACTGCTGAAATAATCCTGCCGCCACTAGCTCCATCACTGTGATTCTACACAACGAAACAGAACGCAAAAGCGCGTCAGCCTATCCGCAGAAGTATGCCCATTGCAACAGAAGTGTCGAAGCAGTTGTAAATAAATATAAGTAGAAAAGCTCATCAGACGAGTGGGAGGATAGACGATGAAACCGATGAAAAAAAAAAAGAGAGATTCAAACGAAAGACCGACCCTGCACAGAAAAATCACCCCCTAATTTTCCATCTTTGAGAAAAAAAAGTCAAAAATCAACGGTTAAAAGATGAGACTAAGACGACGAGGGCAGCACATCAGCTACCGCAGCTGGTGCACCAATAGCAGTTAAGCTAACTCGGCACAATGTCAGACTAAGCATATTAGCAGTATAGTAAAACAAGACAGATTATTGACCAGGCTCGCATATCTTCCTTGTTCCATTTAACTGTGAGCGCAGACGGGAATAAGCGACATAAACATGCCCGAATAGATATCCCAAATTTTCATTAACGGGCCTGGTATCGATCGAGATGATTCAGGCACGAGTATCGGAGACGCCAATGTCGATAACGTACATCACAGCGATAGCTGCTTAAGGCTATCGTGTACTGACAACTATTAATTTTCATACCCGCACTGTATGCAATCACCAGGCCAGTCCGTCGAAGCAGGCTTCATTCAACAGGCATTATACATCGCCGACGGGTAACTATTAGGGCAGCCTGAATACGGAAGTCAAAAACACATCAGTCAGTTAAAGCCTTTTTTTTGAGTGTGCGAAAAGGGAAAGAAAAACAGTATCCGAAATATATATATATATATATATACACAAATGTCATAATTTTCTTCTTTTTAAAACGGAAATCAGTAGCCTTACGCAGTGTCGTCACTAACTTACTCAGCAATGACAGCACCCGAATGTATCAATGGCAGCGATATGAAAGACTTCTGATTGAGTGTAAGACAAACTGTAATCGCGCTGGCGGCGGTCTAAGATAGATTTCACTTGCGCCTCTCGCGACGGTCCCGCGGTAAAAATTGTCGAAAGGAGGCCTACTAAAAACAGCAGCTTTGATCACAGAATAACAACAACAAAAACAACAACAAACCGACAGCTGCTGAAAGCGTGACTCAGTGGGCAGCAGAAACGCTTGGTAATTTAAAGACGATTCGGCCGCAAGTAAATTACAGGAAAGATTGCATAATCAATTTTGATAATAGTGAACGAATGGATGATATAAGCGTATTTTCGATACAGGCCCCTCTGCGTCAACAGTGGCAACTATCTCGCCAATCTGGTAAAGCAAAAATCCGGTATGGAGCTGAAGCTGAGCAACGTTCCCATTACACTACCTTAGCTAATTGATATACGAGAGCGGCGCCGTGATAGACATAGCCACAATGAATAATAATAATAAAAAAAATAGCTTATATTGAAAATAAATAACATCAAATTGACGGTAACGTTTTTCTGTTTGCTGATCGCCATTTACCTGAGCGGCTACCACTGCGGTAGCGCATATATACATATGGAACAAACTTTAGTCATGATTAACTCTGACCGACTTTCAATGACGTGTTGTTGGAGAAAAAGGTGGGAAGTAACGAAATGCAAGTTGCGTCTAGGATTCTTCAGGGAACTCAAGCATTTCTGCTATTAGGGTAGGGAAGCAATTTTGTTGATTAAGTTTATAAAGCTCGATAATACAAGGAAGAAGCAGAGACCAGGTAGTTGTAAAGTAGCTACACGTATCGCTTCTGTTCGTTCTAGCTCTGATTCGCAATTGTCTTTCTCTCTCTCTCTCTCTCTCTCCCCCTCTGGAGCCTGGAGTGGGCCTGAAGAACAAGCACTTGGAACGTCAAATATCAACGACGATATACTTTTGCTTGTTATCAATCCCATGCAGGGAACATCGATCCAAATACTCTTGCAGCCTCCGTATAACATGCTTTAATTTGCTGATCAATAAGCATGATCTCAACTACTTAACCCTTGAAAGCAGCACGGGCCCCTATTCATGTCGCGTTTTCGCTTGACGGTAGTACATTGAAGCCACTTTCGCCCATTTACACAGATACACAATCCAGCGGAATCAAACGCAAGACCCCATATGCTCTTATTTGAAACGTTTCGTATATGTACGGGTAGTAGATGCTATACGTACGTAACGTTAATGCTTTTGTTGGCTTTCACCCTAGGCCAGCCAAAGATGACCTCGCGCTGATGACCGGCGGACAAATGATTGTATTGCATAACCTCATCAAACGATTGCTACCACTTGTGCCCCATTAATATCAAATACTGTGATGCTTGTGTCGAATCAGCGGGCGGGCGTATAGACAGAAACAGTAAACGTATTGTTTTACTGATGTGAAATCAGAAGGAAACGTTCCTCAGTTTCGCTTCCGTAAACATATAGCTGTGCCATTTGATAGAGGAAAAAACTATAGGGATAGCGTGTTATGTTTGTTTAGATTCATAGGCAAGCGATCATACTAGTTTCGTAGAGGCACTTAGACTGTGTAGGTCTGACAGGTTAGTGTTTCTTATTAGTTATAGAAACTATGTATTCGGACGAGCGTTTCGAATCCTGGAAGCGAAACAATTCTCTCTCTCTCTCTCTCTCTCTCTCTCTCT
>NW_019211459.1:3623275-3744129 GCF_002443255.2 Varroa destructor | reverse complement strand
TATATATTAATTCATCTATAGAAAGGTTTCTTCAATCAGTGATCTCGTTTATCTTTAACAATTTACTTCGAAGACTTTTGGTTGGCAATAGACAAATCGCGTGCAGCTGGCCGCACGTGTGCTTGACCAGTAGGAGATTTTTGATTGCCGCTCACCTCGATACCACGCAGCTGTACCGCAAAAACGTTCTACTAACAGATTTGATTGGGCTTCTCTTACGCACTCTATTTGCCATACCGATCTCATCGTTGGCATCTACCAAATGAAGAAAAGCCTTAATGTACTCGTCACTAATAATCTCTAATGACGAGTACATTAAGGCTTTTTTTTTCGGTCTTTTATTCATTCAACACCGAGAACAAGATACGGCAAAACATTGCTAAACTTCAGAGCTAAGTAATCATATATTCACATATGAAATGACGATCAGGACCGAGAGGAGAGTATAGTGTGTCAACAATAGTTGATAAAAAAAAAAATTCAAAACCATGTAAGTATACATGTGTATAACGGCTTTTGTTTAATTGTGTACCCTAGTCTAGTGGAAGTAGGTGATCGGAAGGTATCGCAACTTCGAGCGCACCCATCAAACTGTTTTGGCTCGGAGTGACCCAGTATCGCTGCGATACACAGGTCACCTGAACGACTTTTTTTAAGGCTGAAAATAAGGCTGAACAAAAAGGCGAACAGCTTACTGTTGAAATAGATTAGATTTGGACAATTGATCCCCAGACTATTTTTTTATGATAGGTTTTTTTGCGTGCCTCAAGCGGGAACATGACACAGTTTGCTTCTTTTAAATGTCTCAAAGGGCCCCAACTAATACGGCGTTGAACTTAGACTCCGTCTATGCGTATGATACCTTTAGATACACTCGCCTTGCTTTCGTTAACGTGATCGACACGGATCAGTTCAGAGTGCCTCCGCTAGGGCGTGCACGTTATTGTTACTTCTATTTCTACGTGCGTGAAGATACGTTAGTAAAGCTGCTGAACTTCAAATGCCCCTTCGAGTGAGACGTTTTTCATTGGGCTTCGAATCGACACAGGACTGCCCCGGTTCGAGGAGGCTAAGATCAACCAGGAATCACATATATCGTATTTAGCATCTAATAAAAGCAAACATCAAGGCATTATCATGGTCTGAATGGAACACTGTTTAAGTTTTGATGGGTGGCAAAGAGTTCCGGTAGATTCATCACATAATATTAGTGTGCTCAGCGTCTTATCGTTATATTTATAGGAGATGATTGTTTATACTTTTATATAGAAGATTAACGGCCATGGAGGTCAGATATAGTTTGACTCATACGTGCACCAGATTTGTGTGCAGATGTACACCGGAGCTGATAACTGCACATAGTAAGAAAAGCCTATTGATTGAAAAGGTGACGCGCGGGCAGCATTTAATAGTCTGCCCAAATAGCATGACATTAGTAGCATATTTAAATTGTGAGAAAGTACCCTATTTCGGGCCACAGTGGTGGCACAGAAGCACGGGCTGAGAAAAACGTTTACCTCGAAAACTAAATATCATAGCATCTTGGAGGTAGTTTATAGAAACGATCAGCTAAATCTCCAAATATGGAGTCAAGACGGTTCGTGTATGAGCGCGATTGTACCGATATAGCACATATGTTTCGAGACATCCTACAGAGGGCCTAGGCGTATCACAGCTGCATCTAACGTTCGCTGACGAGTTCAATATCAAAATCACAGACGTCTGTCTTACCATTCAAGTTAGTTGTTTATTTGACCAATATATCAACAATAACATGGTGTTTTTATTTTACACCTATTTTATACATTTGGTATTTACAACGGCGCTAGCTGTACCGCTTATTGTTAATGTGAAACAATTTTTGCATTTCATGAATACGAAACGCTCGGTTACTGTGATGCCTGTGCGTGCAAGTGTGCGTGCACGTTGGACTGTAGGTGTAAAGCAGCGCTTTACATTGGAAACACTACTCGTCGCCGTTTGGGGTCGTTTTGTAGTATGAAATCACTATTCTTTACGTCGCGGCGATTCGTTATAGAGAAAAGTATTACTCAGTTAATGTTTCCGATAAAATGTACGATTAGTTTCCGATTGGACAACAGGGACACGGTTAGGCGACAACGCTTGTAATACGTTAACGGAAATTCATCATGCTCGCAACACATCGACTCTATAGTTAATCCCATTTCGCTGAACGTCATACGTTTCTCAAGCAGCGGGAAATATTGTACGGGCTAGACAGTATCGTAAATCAATCCTGTTGTGTCTAGAAACGTAAATACAGGGGAACTGTATAATCACGCAGGCCGAAGCAATTGTCCTTTGAAACTGCATAATAATATAATATAATAATGTACTTAATTATAACGACTTCTATAATTAACTCACTCAGACACACGGCAAGATATCTGTGTGTTGAAAGTTGCAATGCGCTAAAAACACAGAACAAATAAAATGCCCAGATATCGAAGTAAAATCGTTGTCGTGAAACTTTGTTACTACGACCCCTTGATAGCTGCGACATCATGCCGACTGTATACAGAACGTTGGAACGCCTCGTGCCATAGATATCTTCCCGAAGGCCAACTAATATCTGGCCTCATGGATAGACTCTGCTAACCGACTAAAGATTTGACCATGCTACTGAAAGGTCGTGACACGTAAAAATCGCTTCTAACACGAGTGGAATGGGAGCGTGGTTATTTCATCGGCCTCCTACGTGTGATTGATTACTATTGCAAGATGTCACTTAAGTTGCTCCAGACTGTGCAAAGTTGGAGAAGCTTAAAGCTTCTGAAGCCGCAGTAGCTCGGAAACGAACGTTACAGTGTCTATGGTTTGTGCTTATGTATCCTTAGTCACTGCCCCATTCGAATCGCCTTTTATGTACCCTCAATATGTTTAAGAAGGGAAAGGAACCACTGATCAGAAGTGTGTGCGCAATCACCATGAAATAGGTCTTTTTGTTCGATGTATTGTTCAGGACATAGTTTTTTTTTGAGGAAACTGTGAAGCGCCGAACAAAAGTTAGTCAGGGGAAATAAAAAATTACCTGTCCATCACACGAGGCGAATATAAATATAAGAATCTGAGGCTAGATTACTATTTACGTACATGATGAATCGTCATGGTGAGATTAGAGTTGATCGATTTTAAGACAGGACATGATCCACTAGCTTTCCTTGGCATTCTTACTGATTTTCTCTGATAGATGCCAATGTTTTTAGGCAAAAGTTATCATCTTGTTGGACAATAAATGACTGGCCCAGTATAGAAAGGGGAGCATATTGTACGAGCATTAATAAACTGAATTAAATCTAATTCAAATTGTCCATTTTTATTGCGGTGAAAACACTTTACGGGTTCATTTAATACCTCTAACTAAATAGAAGAGACGTGATGGACGCTTTCGATCATCTCTGCCACTGAACATATGTAGGATTCCCATTCCATTTGGCTAGTTCTACGAATGGACGCCATTAACAACTGCAGGTTATACCTTTCTTGCGTTGTATGGGTAAACTATAAACTACTGTAAACCCCAGTTTCTCCTCGACTGTTCCAAAAAGTCTCTGTGAGGTAAGTCTCTTCTATTTTGCTGTCCACTGTGCTAGCCCTATAATATAGAAAGACAATAAAAGCATATACATTTGAAGCTTAATTTGTAATGGTAGATCGCTATTATTTTAAATCCTCGCTGAACATCATGTGCATTGCAATAAGGTGTAAGCCGGTTGGGGGTCAGACGACCGCAGAAAGCAGGGCGCCCTCAGGGCAACAGTAAGTACCGGTGGCAGCATAAGGTCGTCGTCCACATAGTCGCGAGCGCTCAAAGCGTTGGACGGTAGAGAGTTCAAAGTATTAGTATCTACGGAGGCAAGTTTGATCGACAAGAAGAATTAGACGTGTGTCGTAGCGACCACATACTTTATAAGGTCGCTAGACCCAGATCGTAAAAACTCCAAAAGAAATAAAGGCATCGCCAATCTACTTCGACAGCCGGGGGCGCCCAGACCGCTAGAGCGTTATGACGACCGCTCTCAATCGCTAGGGGTGTGGTCTGCTGAAAGGCGTTGCAACGACGAATGGTGCGTTGCGAAGGATACAGCCATAAAAAGGATAGATCAATGCTGTGTGAATACAGCATGGCTGGCCGCTATTGCTGAGTGTTATGGGTCAACAATGTCGATAATAAAGGTTCTAATTCAGACGCAGCTAGTACATATCGCCCTTAGCCGTCCTCCGATTTATATATATATATATAGACATAGTACGAGTACATGATCTACTTCGCGTCATCTCGTCGCCGTGCCACCTATGCCGCTCTCTTCCGGAGCAATTTCCGCTGGTGCGTCAAGTGAGATTCGAGATAGAGAGCATAAATTTTATGGATGTATTTCTATAGGTTCTCAATAATCTAGGCATGTCATATGTTGCTAAGTGAGGGCCGATAATTCGTTCAATTAAAATCATGCGTGTTGCCTGTTCATGGAAGTTCATGCCAGCCTTGACACATGTTGCCATTTGCGTTTACATTGTAATACAATTGCACGGTATGTAAACAAGCGACAGTGCAGCTTGTCACGACGGAAGTTGAAGTGAAGTTATCCGCCTAATGAAACGCTTATCGAATTTTATTCTCGTATCAACCATTTCACTTGGGAAAAACTGAGACACCTTTATGCATCCGTATGTTTCTGTCAACAAATCCATAAAAGAACAGTATAGGAACACCTTTTTTGATTGATATGCCTCCAGGCAGTACTTCGCCACTGAGCGCGAGATATTACCCAGATAATTCGCAATGCTAGCTTGTAAGGGCTGTTTTAATACGTACTATGTGGTTTCAGGCGCGACATCACACCAGTTCGAATTGGAAGCGTCAGACCGTCATGATCGGCAAAGTTGACGAAAACTGCAGTATTTCTCAACATCATTTGACCTCGCCATAGAATCGACCGCATTTCTCAAGAAAGACCCCATTATAATGTTATGCATATTGTAATATTCGCATATTGCAACTGAATGAACAATAGATTTCCACTCTTTCCTTGCTTTCGCATCTCAGAGAAAATCTGATCTACGTTTACATGCATGTGTATCGAGTCGTCTGTCCCTTTGTGCATTGTGCTATAATATGTGCATATGACTGTACATGATGGAATAGACAACTTACTGCTAAATTGGTTAGTACTAGTATCATGACAATGTCAAAAGACAGAACCGTTGTCGATTTGTACGCCAGAGATTTCTGTCGCGCCGTAACGCTTCATCCCATGCGGCGCGGTGATTATGGTGCTCGACAGCCGTACTACTATGATCACATAGTACTACGCCTATGCGTCGCTTCTGCATTTTCCGGTTTGTCCGCATTTAGGAGTCCTTACGAACACACGAGTGCGCACGGTCGTTTTCGTACGATAACCGATACGGTCGTGTCTATGACTAGATGTCAACGTTTGGGTTTCAGCTGTATGATGAACAGAACGCGATCAGCTGAAGCGATTGTCTGCTAACGTTCGAGTTTTCCCGAAAACTAACTTCTTCCGTTGTCCCGAGAGGCTGCTGCCACGAGTGGCGAGAAACTATTGCTTCTATGAGAGCAAGAACTTGGCCATTTTCGCGATTTTTACTTTACACTTGCAAACACGTCTGTACATTGCGGAAAGGTTCTGGTGGCGCTTTGGACGCGCTATAGATAATAGCATTGTATTTTGAGGACATCTGAAACTTTTTCGATTACAAATCTTCCATGAATAGATGAAACTTTGACAGCTATTTCAGGAGACATCCTGTTGACGCGCATACGCTGGTGCCTGTTGAATACCATCTGAAGCTTGTTGTATATGTTATAATCTGTACCGTTGTAAAACGCTTTTCATCACTAAGCTTCTGGGATTTGTTCTCATTTGACGCTCAATAATGTTCTGAAGAATGTTATGCTCTAAAGATCTTGACTGCGGCCTAAATCGGTAAGTCCTGCAAGTAGGGCTCACCACACACCTCAGTTTTCTCTAGACAGTGACATACAGCGACTCTATCAAGTATTTTGTTAAATTTTAACCATCTCCAAAAACTGGTTTTCGAAAGCAACATTTACATTAAACCTATTTGCATACCTATTTCTACCGTTACCGGCCTAAATGGTTGATCATAGATAAGAGTTATTATTTTGGTAATTACTCGTTAAATAAACTGTAGTTTTGTATAATTTCAATTTATATATCAAGATTAAATTAACATAAAATGATGAATAGAAAATGAAAATATAAAATCCGATATTCATGCCATAAGCTATGTCAGTTACAAACAATCAAAACAATTTTTATATATAAATCTGGGCATCCTTGTCGATGGCTTTTTTATTTCATTGCACATCTTCCATTTCTTCAATATACTTGATACGCGACGTTGAGTGGTCTCAGTTTGTTTCATTTGTCTACACCGAATTTTGTTCTGTCTTCCGTGTGTATCTGTCGTAATTTTTATTTGTTTCTATAGGGTTATGCGTGCAAAATAGCTTTTATGCGCTTTAGAGGAACCAAAATTCAATTTATACACCCATTGTTTAGCGGATTTGGAAAATTCTCGTATCTCCTCGTAACCAGTATTTCTTTCCACGATCATAGTCCTTCTTGCAAGCAGTTTCGTGACCAATAGAAATTTCGTTTTAGAAAAACGCCTGTTTTTGGGTTCGTTTTGCAGCCTGTGAATAGTTCCGTCAGTTTGAGAGCAAAGAACCCCCAGCTCCCTGTGCGGTCCTTTCGTGAATAGGAAAATCCACCTACTTGTTATTACCGCCAAATGCTAGCCAGAGCCGTATCCAGAGCTATTTGGAATAAGTCGTATTTCAGGCATCATAGTAAATTTACTGGTTCGTAAACGCCTGCTTCCTCGTTCGTTTTTATCAAATGATACAAACTTTAAAAATCCAGTAAATGGATTTTTTTTCTCTTAAGTTTAAAAACAAGCGCACATTTGCCATTATGAGTTTTTTTTTTTAAACATTCTACCCCACACGGCATTCTGCATACGTTTGTCCCCTCCAATGTTATCGTCTGTTTTTAAGCCTAATTAGAAATTTGCATTCAAGCATTGTATTAAAGGATTTGGAAAATGTCCTTTAAGCATTGTCATGCATACTGTTTAATTGAATCGAATACGGACCCACTTCGGCGCATCTACCTGTTCCCTTAACTGATGCAGTCCAACATCGAAAAAATGACGAGGCCATCAGCAAAAGTGAGTGGGGTGGATCGATCCGATCGAATATAAAATCCCTTATATTAAAGCCATTGCGCACCGGGCCATGGCTATATTAATTAATTCAAGCATCATTATATTCGTAAAGTTGCCTATGTTTTCTTTCTGCTCTAATTTTAACTATTACTTAATTGCTCGTAGTAAATTGTGTCTAATTAAAAGGAACAGAGCACAGTTGTGTTCATTGTGTGCTATCGCCTCGATAACATAACTGATCAACGAATTTTCTGATGTTTTTCGCTTACCTGCCTTACTTTCGATGTACTGATACTTACTCGATAGTCGTCGTTATTTCGAAAAGAGTGACGCGGCAATGCCTGTTCTAGCCGTTAGTAAAATTGCTAGCACCAGAGTAAGTACTCGATTGGCCTTAACATTGAATTAAGCTAGTCATTCTATTTACTAATATGGGAAACATTTTTCTATGAGAATTCTATTTGAAATCCCATATTGTCTCACACTGGAGGCTTTTCACCCATTAAGTATCTGTAGTAACCTATCTGTTAGAAAACTTGAAACATGCAGATACATGCATAGGCAGAGTTTTGACCCAAGTCAGTCATCTCAGTAGTAGTTAAGTGTTGACTAATCTAATTGTGGTTCTTTTCATCGATTCCCTTTTGGCCTGTTATGTTTCCTAAAAGTGGCCTAACGTTCTGGGGAATCCTGTGTTCTTCGCAAGTAGCCGTGATTTAGCACACTCCTTTACGATAGTTTAACACGCACATTCTGAAGCACATCACTAGTTTTGTCCGCTCCTTTTACGGTCTGGACAACTGATCTATCAATAACGTTACCTTAGTGTTTCGTAAGCGGTAATTAATAATAATTTTCGATCGTCTGTTTATTTTTACAAAACAGACAAAAACCTCAGTCAAATTAATATTCGATTAGTATTAGGTATCTGGGATAGCTAATATGTTTACGAGCAATGATGTCTGTACTATGGTAGAATCCTGTATCTTGTCGAAAAAAAAAAGCGTCATCTATTAAATTTCAATTCGTTTCTCCAGGTTCTCTTGGAAATGACCTATTTCCTAATAAAATCCGTTTGAGAGGACATTGGCGGCATTTTTTTCTGTGCTGAAATTGTCTTAAAAAAAAAACTCAATCATACGTGCCGTACTAAAAACTTTTGATATTGTTTAATTTTTTTCTATTTTTGACGATATCTTGTGGTTTGACCTGATAATTTTCATTTGATAATCTCATTGTTGTGAAAAATGTCATTCTTTCGAAAAGCACAGAAAAACATGTAGAAACTGTTGGAATACTAAGAATTCGCCGAAAATCGTGTTGCAGAAAAATAAACATCAAGTTTTCACCTCTACTTCTAATAAGCATAGTAAGTCTATCAGGCGATTTCAATATACGCAATACAATTCTTGTATGAACTTGGTGCCTACTAACGGCACACACCCCGCCGGCCGTCGTGAAGTAACCAAAAAAGCCCGTTGAAAGAAAGATGTCGTTTAATGCAACTCTATGGCCAATGTGCAGTGAATGACTTAAGCGTTTGCTTCCAGCCGGAAAAGTGGCCCATGCCGAAATGTCCATTGCGGCCTGTTTACTTTGCTAGCGACAGAAACAGCCCCAGAGGGATGATTCGGGTGCGCTGATCGGATAACGCGCGTGAGCTCAGCCCTTTATGAGATCATCGTCGACGCTTCGTCGGTCTATTGGGCGACGGTGTGGAAAAAAGCATACATAGAAGGACAACTTTGACCGGCCATTGAAACCTCGTGGTAATAGCACGTTGCTCAGCGGTGACTGTTGATGCTCAACCATCTGATCTTCCATGATTGCCAAATTGTCAAGTTGGCACCCTAAATCACAGCATCTGTGGCAATTGACTATACGGCCCGTGACAGCCCGAGCTGCCGCAGAAAGCAAGTCGGATGATCTTAATGATCCAATGGTAAAAAACATTTAAAGTAGATGTGTTAGATAAGCGAATGATGGTTCAACTGGCTACATGATATCAGTCGCGTAAAAGATGTGTAGGTAATCTGAAGGGTGACACAGCTTTACGGCCACGATAGACTATACCTGGCCAAATCGAAATCTGATATAAACGTTTACGAATATACTGTTTTTTGTAAACCAATTTGTATTAGATATTCCTTTACATTTTTTCTACCAGCATACAAACTAGGGTTATGCCTGTGTACGCGTGTGCGGATCGATGCGCACATACTCAGTATTTCACGTAATATCATGTAAAATGGACATTATGAAAATTGACAGAAATGATCGTTTTTAGGACATATATGTATTATGTAAATATATATATATATATATATATATATATATATATATATATATATATATATATTCCGGACGATAAGTAAAGCATATTTCGTTTCTCCTAAGCCTAACCATCTAGCATCTATGTGAATTTAATGCGAAATAATACGTGGATACTAAAGACTATGGTAGATGTATTACTATTGGCGGACCTAGCAGCGTAAGTGACTTCATTCCGATGACAGAACATCCTTCTGAGAATCACATTGTACTAGACTATCTTGTTTGTCTAATGGGTAGTTTAAGAGGTATCCGTAAAAAAATTCATATGTGTTACAAGTTGTTCGCAAAGTTCAGTCAGGCCGTCGTCGCCAACAAATGAGATCACAGAGAAGGGTTTCGACAGTGGGGTGTTGATCTCCAGGTAGTAGAATTAGCCCCTAGGAACTTGCTAGCCATGGAACTTTTCGTCTTATAACCTGAGTTGTGTATGTATAAAAAAGTTCACGCCGCACTAACTCCTAAACACAAGTCCTGGAGTCTGATGGAACTGATGAACTAGAAAAATATCTACGCTTGCTATATTTTCTACTTATTGCTTTTATTTATGTTGGCACATATCGTCAATCAAATGAACAATGCATGTTAGCAGTTCCTCTACCTCTCTAATGTAGACACTAAATCTTACTAAAAAACTCCAGTTTCTCAGACGTCTGTCGAAGGAAGATCTTTGCAGAACAGAGGCGCGTGGGTAATCCCGTCATCGGGTCACGGCCGTCAAACGAGTAGTTGTCTCGTGTTAAGATCGGGACTCAGTTGTAGAATGATGACAGCCCTATGTTCAACTCCTGACGGCTTTGAAACTTGCGTGTTATGCGTGTTGCAATACGCCTTGTAGAGCGTAGAATATCAATGGGTACACATACAGACAGCTAGCTAATCTTTGCGACATGCAAAATTCCTGTTGGACAAGAGGTAACACTCTTCTCCATAACAACAGGTTTGTAAGGCTAGGCAACTGTGAACTTGACGTTACCAAAAATCAGCCCTGCGCTCTCAGTGACCAAGAGTCGCCTAGAATTGTTGAATTGCTTAAATAATTCAATTAAATAAATATTTTTTTCCTTGAAGTCCGCCTTCACGGTACGAGCACGGCAACGATTCTAATTGTAAAAGCTTGTCGTAACTACAGTCATCATAGGTAACTTCACATAGCAAATCAGGCTGGCCGAAACAGTAGAATCAATACGACTTGATGCGTGTACAGCCAATAAATGCAGACAATGAAACTTCTCTATTATGGGTTCATAATCTTTTAAGTCGTGAATACCAGCGGGCAATTTATAACAGATATAATCTGTCTTAAGTTGGTTAATGTGTATATATATATATATATATATATATATATATATATGCAATAGTGAATGCAATCTCATCTGGACGTAAGCAAGTAAAGTGTATATAGCTATAATGTGTTTAATACAAGTACACTCTTGACTATCTGTAGTTTAATCGCTTATATATGCTATCGGCATCAACTTCCCGGTGTAGTCGCCATGAAGCCCAACAGAGAAATGACCACTGCAAGGACAGGGGCTTTCCCAATATTTTTACAGAGCCACCGAAAGCGAGAAGACCTTGCTGCGTCTGTGACGTGCATCGCGAGTGTAAACCATACGTCAAAATGCTATTTAAAGTATACTATGCGTAATGATATTCTTAAATTTTGTCCACACAACACAGCTGAGTCTGTGACACCGGAGTCTGTTCCGTGACTGATCGTAGGA
The DNA here is from genome assembly GCF_002443255.2 of Varroa destructor. Classification (NCBI taxonomy): domain Eukaryota; kingdom Metazoa; phylum Arthropoda; class Arachnida; order Mesostigmata; family Varroidae; genus Varroa; species Varroa destructor. The sequence goes on along the minus strand of NW_019211459.1, from coordinate 3,732,832 downwards.
TTGGCCCAACGAACGACACCAGCGAACTACGCAGCATTTGGCCAATGGCCGACACGTACCGAGAGTAACACCATATATTTAAAAGAAATCTGCATTTCCATCTAGACATCTGGGACATTTTTCAAATTCTACTTTACTTTAATCGAAAACATATAAACGCTCGCACGTTTCAGTGTTCCGAGTTGCTTGCCCCAACGTCGTCGCTTGACAAAGGTTTTCGGATGCTGCGGACATATCGGAGACGATTTGTCAATCGCCGCCAAAGCGAATAGCTCCATTTACTACTTTCAGGTATTATACAACCTCAAGCGATAAATGAAATTGCTTAAGCTATGTTAACGAAGCCCTAATGGGTTATAACATCACGCCACAGCCGTTGTCTCCCTACGTAACCAGCCGATTGCTAAGAGTGTTTTGGTCATATATTTATCGCTAGGAATGGCTACTTTCATGACGCACGATAGACATAAATGGCACCCCCCAGTCTTCGATTGCGAGGATGACTCACTAGCCTATTCAGTGCGTACTCATCCAATGCCGCTGTCGATACGCTTCAATATATAAAACGAAGAAAAGAATAATTGCCGATCTAACGATCAATTGATCGGTCTGAAACTGATATGCTAAAGAGTATATACAGATGCTTTAAAAGTGATAATGATTTTTAAATGAGGATCGCTGTTTAATCCGCGTGTGTTGTCATGCTTAGTGAGATGTTGCGATCTTCACAGCATCATATAAGCCCATCTACAGAGCTTCGCGATCGAGGGCGGAAGATCATGCATACAATAGTAACCCTACTGGAACTAGATACGGTCAAACAGAATCTGTTGTTGGGCGTCAAGTACGAAACGGTCACGTCCAACCATTGCATTAATTAGCATCGTCTCGTTAACGAACACGAAATATCCATTCTATTGAACTATGTTCAGAGTGGTGTTTGATAGAATTCGCAAAATATTAGAAATATTGTCAAGCGAAACACTCATTGTGCTCGCTTGCTAACGGTTGGGAGATAGCAATTTCATGCAACAGATCTGCATTATGGATAATGAGAATGGACGCATGATAACATGTATTAGTTTACATGCTCGTACAGCAGGATGTGATAAAGGGCTGCCTGTCTGGACTTTCTGCACAAAAATCATCGTTCACAAAAATAAGCCGGCACTTTTTTAAAACGCTTTATTTTTTCGCACATGTACAACCCAGCTAAAGCTAGATTTCTTGTGCATCAAATCGGCAAACATGGCTTCGAAAGTCCTTTCATCCGCTGTCGACGGTCGCGCATTTCGGGGTGACAACGGGTGTTTTCACCAGAAAAAAATAGCCGCCGGCATCAAAGACAAGCTCGGCTCGTCCGTCCATCAGTACGTTAAATAAAACGGGACATCGACAATTAGAAGCGAAATTCGGGCGGCCAAGCAAGCGATTGTGCTACAACATCGACAATCTATTCAGCAAACGCGTCGGAAACAGCCGCCTGCGTCCACTGTCAAGATTAGACCAGATCAGCGTTAGCAAATAGAAGCTTCGATGCTTCGCCAAGCAGAAGACTCTACCAGCACCATGTCGTCGTTGCTTCAGAGCTCCGGATTTTCGTCACTGGCGTCTCTACAAGACCACGGCGCGAGTAGCGACTATCTTCAATCTTCGCGCAATGTAATTATCGTGATCGGTTATTGACCCCTGTTTGGTCTTGTTTCTAATTTGCTTACGACCAGGCCTTGCGACTAGCAATGACGAAGGCGCAGATTGTTAATACGGTGATCACTATCGTAGGGGTTGAATTCTGTTTTGGAGACGTTACTAGAAGATTCTCCGACTTTACGCAAGCGCTTGCGTATAAGATTTTCAAAAACCCGTGCAATTAAGGCATAAACATAAGTATGTGCATACAGAAATCATCAGCTTTCAAAACCACCCAGTAATGGGAGTTCCGAACTGCCACATATATATAAACAACGTGAACGGTTTTCCCACAAGATTTGTAAGATCCGTCGTTCAACTCTGCCGCAGAATCACATGGTACAGTGGTACGTACAACTGTTGACCGATACGCTGACTGATATCGGATGGACGCATCCATTATATTGATAAATCATTCTATGATCTGGTTAAGATGACCGCTTTTTCTAGCCATGTAATTACACAAAAGGCATATTTTAGATCCGAGCATCAAAAGCAATCGACGTTTGTTTCCTGCAATCTAGGTACTTTTCACCCTATGGAAATTTGCACCTTTGCCGAATGCACGTAATTAATGATTGTCTTTCTACAGCCCTTCAGAACAGCTTCTACGAAGCATTGCGACATTTAACTAGGTTTTCACGCCCTCGGGGCACAGAGGGCGTCTAGGTTCGCACAACGCCGTAGACATTCGGCAAGAAGAATGCTGTAGAAAAGGAAAACTATATTGAATAGTCTAACATGATGCAAAATGGAACACCACTTGTTCCGCATAGTAATTCTAGTTGTACGGACGAGTGCACCATAGGGACGTTACTGAGAATAGAAATACGTTTACAGCTCTTCACAGAAACGGAAAACGCCAGTAAGCATCAAACATACTGACATCATTACGTATAACGTACATAAAATACTTACTGTCATAACAACCATAGTACGGTCGTAAAACAAATTCCATTGTAATAAGGCCAAAAGATCAACTTTGCTTCTTAAAACGTATACACGACAGCTTCAAACAGCGTAAATTGAAACGTGTGCTGAATAGTATGCGTGAAGGTAGATTTCTGCTTGGTGGAAGGGAAGAGAAGGCCCATGACTACATTGCTGACATTATCAGGACTCTGCCAGGTTTTCATGGGTGGCCTTTTTGTTGGACGAAGTGAATAGCGGTCGCTGGGTGTCACCGTATACAGTTGGATTAAGCTGCTATAATCTATCAGAAAACATAACAATTTAACAAAGAAATCGTGAAGTTATTAACCATGATATGCGAAATTTGACAGAAAAAAGAAAGGGTTTAATAGTGGATATTTCGACAATAGAATGAATAATCGGTCTCGTTTTTAAACGACCCTACATGGAATATATATATTTTTTCGCTACAAATCCCTTTCGAAGCAACGTACACATAAATGCAAAGTTCGTCAATCTTGCCATAAATGAATATTCTGTCAATACGAACCCCGGCACGGTCAGCGCGGACATAACTATAAGCCAACGATACACTCGAATTTTAATAAGCAGCTATACAGACCGATAAGATTTCCGTTGGCGAAACGCCACGTCTAAGTTTCGTGCTAACATGACTCTGCTTTTTATGTGCTCGTACTCGGCAGCATATGGACGGGAAGTCAGACCCAAGCTATTGCATAAACAATGAACTTATGCTTATGAAAATAACCTTACATTTTACACTGAAGACCATTACAGAGATTAGTTACATAACGCCAACTTTTTTCAGTGTAAGTACAAATATTCGAATATGTCCTGCAAGCGAGTATCGCGTCATGTCGCGTCGCCGTCTACAGCCCGAGCAACGATGCTACCATACGATCCACGTCGTCAGCAACACGATTGTTCTCTTATTGTTAAAGAAATAAACACTCGAATGGCGGTAAAGGACCGTCTACATTACCTTAGCAACCTCTCAATGTTCGCTATAAACTCTTTACGTCTATAGCCAAGTGTGACGTCGACCAGATGGCTGTTGGCCGTGACGACAGGCCACGAAGCTTGCGCGCCAATTATCACCTACTGACAATCCGTCAGTCTGTCGCACTGAGTCTTTTCGGTGAGGTCGTACGGCCAGAATGGCTTCAGGCAATCGACGTCTTCAACAGTTGATAGGACAGCTGCAAAGGCAGCAGGTACCTACTTCTGATAAGCTTCACCCCCGTATAGGAAAGTGTCGTTACAAGATGTATTCCATAATATAGAAATAATTTCTAAAAAAAAGACTAGCTTGAGACCCGTAAAGCACAATTAATATGTAAGATTAAATGCGCGTCATTTTATTGCTTCTGTTGTTCTCTTCTTCCGCAAGAGATGCCGTTTCCTAAAGGTGGCAAAGCAAAGGTTACTGTATTATGAAAACTATACCGTAGAATCTAACAAGTACGCTCAATTAGAAATGCAGCAGATTGTAAACCTACATTTATGGAGAACATCTATGTAACGTTTGGTAGACAAGGCTTCGCACCGCTGAAGTTAGCTATAATTTTAGGTGGGTGTTTCGATATGGGAGTGGAATATGGGAGTGTTTACTATACGATTAAAACAGACTATCTAGCCTATAATAGCTAGTTAGGTCAGTCTAGTAGTACAGATTGAACATCAGAAATCAATCGAGAGATTCTTTTCAACGTCTATTAGACTGTCTTAAATTTTATGACACGATGATATGGTTCTCTAAGCATTTCTCTAAATACTGTCTATGTAAGAAACGATTTTATTGAGTTAAAAAAAGTTTCATTAAGCTTTTTTTTTTGAGAGAGAGAAAGCCGGTATCTACTAATAAAAGCAATACGTTATTAAAGTATATATGTGTTAAAAGCGGAATATACGGATTGACATTTTAGTGATATCTCTCTAAATGCATTCGTATTGTAAGAGTTGGAATAGCAGAATTGGTTTTTTTTGTGACGTTCCATAGAACATCGCCCTTACGTTTGGCCATGCCTACATAAATACGTGTCAATAAATAATGAATAAATAAAATGAGTTACTCTTTTTCGATGGAATAAATATTTTCTATGACGAACGTGGTTAGTGTTTGTATATGGTGCGTGCAGCCTGACTAGGCCGAACTTTATGGGACTACGAAGACCTACATTGAAGATGGTGGTAGAACAACGGCACTGAAGTTGAGTCTGGCGAAGCATGGTGATTTCTTAGCTCTGTGTAGCGGACCCGCTTCAACACTGCGATATTATTTCTACTTTTGCGGCGAAACAACTCCGATATAGGAGGGTAATCGAAGCTAGGCTGGCGGTTGTTGTCCTAATAGACAATAGAAGTTTACTACACTGCTACACTGCTAGATAGAGAAGTATTGCCCCATAGCCTGTTGATTATGTTCGAGTTTTAATAATGAATTTCGTTATGGTCCATGTTCAACTGCAGTTCAGTTGAAAAAAAATATTCCGTTTTTAAATTGCCTGATTTTGAACCATCTCATTAGACATAAGGCATCGCTATTACATTTCTACTCTTGCAGTGAAAAGCAACGGTACTGGTGCGTCCTAATCGTTACGCAGCTACTGGCTGCCTTGGCTCAAGATCCAAAAATCAATCCTGCACGCTCTGAAGGAAAGGCTAAATCTGTGTCGAAGTATGCCTCTATTCGCGATGTAGCAAGGAAGCTAGGAACAGCCGCACACATCGTTGTCCACTAGACGCTGTTTTATCCGACAACGGCCGCCTGACATCGACACAACAAGAACTAGCCCATCTAATCTAGGAAACCTTTTCATGCCTTATTTTCCATGGCACATATGCTTCCAATATCTTCGCGCTAGAACGCCCTCCCCGCCAAGATTTAAACACCTTGGATTATCCTAAGCTTACAGTCCATGATGTTTCAAATGCATATATAAATCTATATATGTGTTTGTAGAATCATTAACAATGCCCAACGAAGTAATATAACGAACTGAAGAGAGAAAAAACACTGCCAACCCATAAATTACGCCGACTCAAAATACATTTCTTATTGTCCCTTTGCTTTCATGGGGCCTTAACGAAAAAAACGGATTTGAGTAGAAACGCTATTTTACGGATTGACCGTGAAGTCAAGTGGATACAAGTGGTTTGTTTGATTGGCATACGCAGAGCAATATCCCTATTCAATATTCTAACGAAAAGAATCGGACCCGAAATAGATCGGCGGCTTAGGATTATACTGACCATTACGGACCGTTCTGAGAACCACTTTGGCTTTAGGAAACAAAGTCTGTACGTATAGCTATTGACACTGTATTACAGCGAAGATACGATTGCCGGTCCGTATAAAACAATAGGGGTTTCTATTACCCGTCTTGTTTATCGTAAAAATGCTTCTAATAGCTTGTCTTAGCGCACGGTTTTCGGATGTTTAGATTAATACCATAATGCTTAGTTAAACTATTGTCGTACATTTTTTACATAAGTAAAGTGTAGTAAACATAGTCTTTGCTATGACGGGTGAGGCTTTTAAGGTATCTATTCCGTAGTTGATACTCTTAGGCTAAAAGACCGTTTTCGGTAGATAGGGTCAATCGCTTATGTCGACAACTTCGCTCTCACAAAACGAGCGCGAACTGCTGAAGTGTTACAACGCAGCATAAGCCACACACCCCCTAGAAATCTATCACTGAGTGAACGGACAGGGCCAATTCTATCTTTCTTTCTCAATACTAGTTAGAAGAAGGAGGACCATCACAGTAAATACGGCAGCGTATCTTCGAGTATAACTGGACCAAAGCATTAGAGGAAACTATTACATGAGGCAGGCCGTGGTAGAAGTCAGCTAGGCTTTTGCGGAAATCGCCAGGATTGGCCAGTCATCTCTAAACTTGGTCTAAAAAAAGGATTTCTAATGGTGGTTACGTAACCCATAGAGCTTTTTCGGGTACTAAAACGGATTTCTTTGAAACCTTCGATCAGCACCACTGAAAAGGTATTTTGAGGCACACAAAGGATGGCGGTTCTCAAAATCACTCAAGCGTACCGCACTGTTCGCATTAACACTTTATTTTCCGGGACCGTAAGGCAAAAAGGGGAAGAAAGCTTTGGCACTTATATGTGGAAAAACTACCCTTAGAACATGACAAGACAGGTGACCTGAATTCACATTGTTGTATTAGAGGCAGCAATCAGGCATTTTGCGGATCAAGAACAATACTACCCTCCGAACCCAGGCGCACTACAATGCTAGAGCTGATGTCAGGCTGTCTTCATAAATGATAACTCGATAAAGGTATACAGAAAAGGAGTGATGGGTTTTGTAAAGTATATCTATGGCTTTACAGAAAATTGGAAGAAGGATGGGGTCTGGGCGCAAGAAGTCTTATAGAAAAAGGAAAGCCAGCAGAGTGTTGGCTGATCAGATTGGGGCGACGTAGACGAGGCTTTGAAGTCGGGTTTGCAGAAAAACAGGGGGGCTAATGCCTTCCGGCTGGGACTAAGCTTCTCTGCGAAGAGAAGAGCTCGACCACAATGACATCGAAACAAAAATACGCTAGCACTTGCCACTCCCTTCTGTGTGCTTGAAATACGATTGATGGAAGAACGAATCGGGGTTGTTTAAAGTGAAGCTTAAACGCAGCCAGTGCCTTAGTTAACAACCATCTCGAATGACTAAGTACAACGCTTGAGAAAACCACCTTTCGTACAGATGTATCATTCGTGTTCACGTACCTCTCCAGCCCAAATTTTAATTCGCTAGGTTACTATGTACTGAGTGTTAGTTAAGGAAAATCAAACGAGTGTCGCCATGACAACGTCAAGTCGTTTACTCGTGTTACCGCCAAAAAGCTATTCGTCTGCATCTGCAAAAGGAACAGCCTCTGGCCGGTTTTAGCCCCTAATTGAAGTTCTAATGACAGTGAATGATAATTATATTAAGTAAAACGGTACCGTACAAAAGTGGTACCTTTACCATATGCAAAAAGTGTCATTTCGCTGGAGTATTTGTCTGTACAGCCAAAATGCAACACGAAAGTTCCTGTACTATATGAAACCACTGTATAAAGTTGTCAATCAGATGAACGTCTAATAATAAAATTGATTCAATCAGTTTTATGTTTTATTCGAATTTGTCGCATGCCAAGCGGTAGCGAACGCGTTTGTAACTTGTTCTTTTCCAAGTTGTTCTAATATCAAAGTTAACATTTTTAATGGGATAAAAAATAGAAGAAAGGAAATTACACAAAAATTCATTTTCGTTAAGTCATTCTTTTGATTTATCAGCCACTCCGCTAATTTTAAAATTCAATATATTGCTTACTATACCACTTGTCTCTATTACTACTGCATGTGCATTGATACATACTACATGCAAGTGGAACACACAAAAACAAACAAAACAAAAAAAGGAATACCACACAGAACGGTACGTCGCTGAGTAAATCTTACCAGTAGATAGATAATATTGTTAAAATTGTCGGCAACCTACAGACCAAGCAATCCTTCGCAGTACAATGCTCGCTGAATACTGCGTATCTAGCTATTTTGGTTTCTCACGACGTTTCCTACGATCTACCCTTTTTTTACGAGTTTTGTAGAAGATGTCGCTCCGTCATGGTAATAAATAAATTATGAAATAAAAAAAAAGGTCAGAAATAGATGATAACGGATAATTAAGTGAAATTCAAAGAAATAGCCTACTAAGTCACCTATTTGAATCACCGCAAAATGTACCCTACTCATGTATCACTATCGATCCCACCCAATATGGTTTCACTTAGTATGGAATACGAGATAGTAAATTTTAACTTTCCAATTTTGTGTTTTGTCACCATGATAATTTTATTCTCGACGGAAATATGTACCATTATAACGTAGATGTCGAGTTATTTATTCCGCTGTTGTAGACGTCTGGAATACGAGAGTTTTCTGAAGTTTCGAAAGGCGACCCCGGCTTCAGGTCGAGATTTGAAAACCTTTTTTTCTTAGTTAAAAAATATATCATCGTTCTTTTTTCATAGCTTTCAACATATACACTACATACGCTGATATTACGCCCTAAAATATTCTGCTAGGATAGTGTTATGGGAATTATTTGGGATGCTATTATGCATGCTCCTGTTATAAGCGTGTAGCACCGTTAAATCTGTCTTAAACAGTCCGCTACCCTAACATATGTACAATGAATACTCTTCAACTGTAAAGAAACCTGTTTTCAATTTGCCGAAAGACATTTGGGCCACCCTGTGGCCGCAGTTTACAAATATTAACTTTCCAAACTCATAATAGTATTTCAACTATACTTTGGTAGACAATAGCCTGGCACATTAGTGCTATTAAAGCCATTAGATTGGTTTTTAGCTTTTAAATCTGAGAATTGGTTTACCCGAACATAAGTTTTTTTTACCGCCCAAGCTTTCTCGTCCGGACAGATGTACACAGCAGAACTAGTTGACATCGCAGACACTGTTTTCGAGATTAAAAACAATTATATGTTGACAACGTATAATTATTGTGAAGTGAAAAATACGCTGAAAGTTTCCCTATTTCACAATGGAATATAAACAAATACTGGTCACAAAACAATCGCCAATAAAATATGCATAAAAAAAAATGTATGATATACGTGTAACGAACCTGCACACCTAATGATATTATGCTACCTACTGACACGTTATTGGCAGACTCGCGAGAAGTTGAAGCTATCTAGAAAAGGGGACCTATTTCCTTGCTCTCCGAAGTTCCCGAAGTAATGGGTACATCTGTGCAGCAACTTATTAGGTAAACGGAAAATCGTGATTTAGCTTGTATCAGCTCAGCTAGCTAAAATCGATAAGACTTTCTCTTATAGCTATGTTCACTGCGAAATTAGAGTTGTGCATGGCGCCGCCCATGCCCTTCTCATATTCCCAGTTTTGAAGGAGGCGGAATCCTGCAAAACAAAAAAAAAACAAGACAAGAAGAAAAATTTCGCACTTTATCTTCACTTCTTAAGAAGCGTATAAAGCAATTTGTGAGCCTTTTTCATTAACTTTACAGGATGACGGCTTCTAAAATAGATTTCAGCGGCAGCTATTTTGCTGCTGAGATCAATATCGAATTATTATAAATTTGCGTTAGTTTTCGGTTTCTGTCCCAGGCATGTTGAGTCACCCCGGACATTAACGCTAAGGTATGTGCTTATTCAGGAGGACGTTCACAGCATAACTGGGCCCATTTTAGTCCGCAACGGAACCTACAAGAAGCAGACTCACATTGCGATTTCGATGTAAAGTTATTATGTTCCTTCCTATCGATTGTTCTATTTGCGAGTTGTGTTGGAATTATGTTGATTTTTCGTCAGCAGATCTATGAAGCAACAATATGTGGTAGTTACCAGTTACCAACGCATACCTTTGAATCAGCAATGCTTACATGCTCACTATTACCATAGCAAAGGACTTAAAGAGATACGCCTTAGTCACTAAGACAACGCTGCCCTCAAGGAAAGCTTGGTCGCTCGATGAACACGGAAAGCGTATATACTCTCGATTTAGGAGCGACGGAGCAAGAACTGGCAGATACGAACAATGGCGTACATCAACCTAATTTATCGAATCCACGATAAGCGCAAATCCGTCGTGATGGTCTTGGGTGATTTGGAACAGAGAGTAACTTTATGAATGACAGCTGCGATCAGCACTCGCTACTTTCCCTAATTAATGTTATCTAGATGTTAACTAGAGATCCAAGCTAACAGACATTAAAGCTTAAAAACGTTTTAAATTGAAGAATTAGTCGAAAGCCATCTCCGTGTAAACAACTACACCTATGGAAATTCAACCCTACACATGACCTCCGTCAACGTGTTTGCTAAATGTGTGTGTCCAAATCGTTTAGGTAAAGAAAGAGAAAAGGTGAGATTTAGACTGCCACCGATAATGAACGTGGCAAATTACGGAGCCATTAATTGGCTACGAATGCAATGTATGTTTGATTCCGTGAAGCCATTAGCTTTCGCTGTTGTGAATCCATATATCTTTTACCTCCTTTTTTTGTTAAGTCTCAACTTCAGCCCATGGGCGCAAACTTAACCTATAGGCCACTTGAGCTATTAGTCATCTGTAATATAATATAATTATTATCCATTAGCCGTACAAGAATTTCGTAAAATATTAGATATTTTCTTTTGTCGTGTTGCTAGATATTACGCCACTACTATTTTAGATCCCACCTCTGACATTACATTTTTAGTACTTCAGTGCGCGCTTAGATTCGAGGCTAGATGTAGCACGGTGTCTTACAACTAAATGACACAACGATCAGTTAGAAATTGTTTTTCGTAATTGAAAGGACTGTGTTCGAAATCGCGCCCACTCGGCCTGACCTGCTGAGGTGTTCAATGTTTTGTTTACCCAAAAAGATTATCAGAGTAAACTAGTGCACAATTTCGAATTTTTGTAAATTGATGATCTGATCTCATCTCCGTTTCTATGAGGTGATACGTGACAGGAACGGAAAATTTGAAGGATTGCAAACAAGTTAATGAATGTCTGAAACAAGAATCCTTTTAAAACTCAAGTGCAAATGATGTGTCTTATACTTTCCAGTATACAGTTGGTGTAAAGCACAGTGTTAAGCTCCATGGAAGATGTTTAATTCTAACAAAGCTGGCCTAGGGGAAGTCGATAAGGCAATGATAATCAAATAATTATGATCGCTTGCGAATGAGGCTTCTCTATGTTAAGTTGGTCAACGAATAGTAAAGAAGAACATATAAACATTTTTAAAGATTTGTGACGGAAATCTGAAGCTCTGCACTTTCTCTTATCCATTTTGACTGTTTCTAATGTATTTTGCCTATCTGGGAACTGGTTATCAATTTTACAATCTTAGAAACAGAACAGCGACATTATCTAGTTATCATAAACAATTACGAACTCTGTGGTGATAGGGAAAATCGTAATTCGTTATTATAATTAATCTTTTCATTTTTGTTTCAATCAGCAGTATACTTGCCTACATCAGCGTCGTTCATAGTAAACTTGAAGAAAGCAGACAATCTTGTAATTCGTAAAATATATCGCGACAAAAAATAAAAAGAAAGCAACTACAACAACTGTTTATTATGCGTGAAATTTTCTAAATGGGTATAGCGGGACAAATGCACGGGTCGTTTTTTTCCTTCTTTTTTTCTTTGTCAGATGCACAGAGAGGAGATGTCGTTGGCGTTCTTTGGCACGATGGTCACTTGAAAAAAAAACGAGTAACTGACCCATAAAAGTCCCTGGTTTTTAATCGTCTCCGTATAACCCAACTCAGCCGTTTTTGTTACGCTAATAGAAATATTAACAGCCAAAGATGGTGGATTATATGATAGGCTAATGTGAATCGTATCATCGAAGAGGCATCGCGAGGAACTCCGTTTTGGGAGCATCAGAAACGACGAGATGAACGGCACACAGAGCGCATTCGGAAGACGTTGCAGAAGCTCGCAGCAGCATCTCCAAAGGTAGACGGTGAACGGAAAATTCAGTTATTTTTTTGAGTATAAATATTTTTAAGGATGTGTTTATCTAAACATTCTGCAGTTTGTAGCTGTGATTCAGACAGCCGAGCTTAGTTTGAAAACCCAAAGATATTTTGCGCTCTGTCTCAAGACATATATGCTACACATCTTGCGTAAAAGGAATCTTTCGTTTACAACATCTTGTCTTTACTTGATGTCGGTAGGAATTAGCAGACGCCAAGCAATGGACTGTGTCAACTCTTCAGCGTTTAGATGCTGCTTTCCAAAAAAGTGGAGACAAGGAGAGCCTTCGCCATGTGGTGCATGTCGATATGGATGCTTTCTATGCCAGCGTCGAAGTAAGCAAACTCAGACTAGGATACTTGCTAAATTCAAGTAAAAATGGAGAGATTTGGGTACGGCACAAACAAAAGACACAAAAAACCATTTTGTCCTTTCTTTATCAAGCGAAGATAATTTATTACACACATCTATTATTTCTGTTACTCTAAGTCATATCGGTGCAATTACATAGCGTACTAAATAAACCGAAAATGCAACCATTCGAAGTTCTTTACCGTTATATGGACGTCTGTACTTCATCACGTGTATCTGTTCTCATATATATTAATGCAACGGTGCTAGGAACGTGACGACCCCCGGCTCCGCGGGCTTCCAATGGCGGTAGGGAGCACTTCAATGCTGTCAACATCGAACTACGTTGCACGAAAGTTTGGCGTTCGTGCTGGCCTGCCAGGATTTATAGCGAGGAAACTTTGTCCCCAGCTCGTTATTGTGCCGATTAATCCGTGAGTCTTTAGCCGAAAGCACTACCTAACAACATTTTTTAGTCATTACAATTAAATGACCTTGCAGACAGCTTTATAGGTAGAAGTGTATCGTTAACTATTTGCTTATATTGTGCTGTTTAAGGGACAAATACGAGCAGGCAAGTTTCGAAGTCATGAACATTTTATCCAAATTTGATCCCAGCCTAACTGTGTTCGGTCTGGATGAAGCTGCCCTAGATATCACCGACTACTGTCAATCGGTTTCAGAAACCGGAATTTCACCAGATGAGGTACCTAATTACATCGATTTATATATCCCAATTTACTTAGCCAAACTAGATTCTACAGGTGTAGCGTTGATTTTTTTTGTTATTTATCTATGCTATGGCTATTAGGCACTCCTAAACGTGAACACAAGCAACAGTCAGCGTTGTTTTACGTTTGTTTGTAATAATGTATAAAAGCTATCTACGACCAGATTCGAACTCTAAGAGTATATTTTATATTGGTTACAGGCTGTCAATAGGCTGCGGGCTGCGGTGCGCGAAAAGACGGGACTGACCTGTAGTGCAGGAATTGCACCGAATGGATTACTCGCCAAAATCTGTGCTGATGTCAACAAACCTGATGGACAGGTATGTATTTATACGTTCGCTATATTTTCTGTACAAAAAATTTTCATTAGTGTAAATTATTGCACTAAATAACCGATACTTCTGACCGATCTAAGTCAAACTGCTGACACAAATTGGATTTACTCGAGCCAATTTTTGCTTTATATCAAAAACGAGATAAAATTGCGCATGCTTTATTTATGTATATTATAGGGCCTTGTGTTATTTTTATAAATTCAGACATTTCTAATACTTAACCCCGTAAATGTTTTCGGGTTTTTCAGTTCCGCTTGGATACACTGGAAAATATTAACAAATTTTTAACTCCTTTGAAAGTCCGCAAAATACCGGGGATCGGCCAAGTGCAAGAAAAGGTGACTCTTCGTTGTATCTGCAGTTGCAGATTGCTTTATATAATATATGTGAACCTTTATGTTCAATCCATCTATATTGCACTTAAATAGTAGTCATTCGAGTTATTAGATGAGGCACTTCACGACCAATGTCTATTGGAACAACGAGGGCACAGCTCTACTTCGCAATGTACCACACATCCAGTCTTGCTAAAAATGCTAAACATAGGTACGTTGCACTAATAATGTACCTTTTCTATGTTCCAGATCTTGTCAGCCCTTGGCATTGAATCATGTGGAGACCTGCTGGAAAATGGCGAGCGACTTTTACTTGCGCTTGGGGAACGTTCAGCTGAAGCGTATCTCAGGGCTGCCAAGGGAATTGGTTCCAGTTATAGACAAGGTATAAGTCAAATCTGAAGAAAAGTGTCATGGGTTTTTTTGTACTACATCACCGACGGCAGTTGGGCGAACGTATGGCCATTTTCTTCTCTAGGAAATGTATTATAGTGTAATCCGTCGTGCATGCTGATTCCGTAAAAGGGAAACGCTTAATGTTCCGGTTGTGTTTATTTCACCGCTGGCTGTTGGAACGTTCTGCTTTTGATCTAATTTGAACTACTAATATAGAATTGAAAATGCACGCCGACTTTTTGGACCTATATTTGATCGAAATGATAATCAAGTGGCATTACTTGCTCAGCAGTATGTCATTTGCAGTGGATTACCCAGTATTCGATTTTGGTAATATATTTTGTAGATGAGAGAGCTTCTGGCCATGGTCGCAGTCGAAAATCGAAAAGTGCTGAAGCAACGTTTCATGACACTGCAGACCCGGAATATCTTGCTGATGTGGTCAGGCAATTATGTGTACGACTTTCGGAAGAATTGATTACAGCAAATCTTCGTGGACGACTTGTGACAGTCAAGGTTGGTGGAGTAAATTCTGTGTGCAAGTAAACACAATTCCTTCTTTCAACTGGTTGTTCTTAGTTGACAAAAATCATATCGATTGTAGTTGTACTATCTGCGTGGATAAGCCAAGTACTTTTGTACTAAGTGACATATTAATTTTCAAAAAAATATTCACTACATCATCTGTATGGTTACGATTTGATGATGCCTTGTCTTTGTATTTCAGCTAAAGACGGCGTCATTTGATTTGTTCAGCCACTCTGTCGCACTTGAGGTGAGACAAAATGTGATATGCCTTACATAAAAATGAACCTTAGCCGCTGCATTGAAAAAAATAAGGTCTTAATTTAGGCAGAATCTAGGTATAGGGAGATTAACTGCATCTGGTTCGTGAGCGTAGGAATCAACATGACACAGCGAATTATGAAACGTTTACCTTTCACTGTTATGTTAAAATCAGCCTTATCTGTTTATGTTAATTTAGATTGCAACAAATAGCGAATCAGCG
This sequence comes from Varroa destructor, assembly GCF_002443255.2. Lineage (NCBI taxonomy): Eukaryota > Metazoa > Arthropoda > Arachnida > Mesostigmata > Varroidae > Varroa > Varroa destructor. The sequence goes on along the minus strand of NW_019211459.1, from coordinate 3,717,530 downwards.
ATAACGAACCACTCTCTGCGAATTCTCCGATACGCACTCGATCGGCGGAAAGGCCAGGCGCTGCGTCTGCTTGGCGTAAAAATGTCAAATTTTGAAGATGAGCGCCGTGATTCTGTAGGTTCCACTCACACATTACGAATTCATCTGTGCCGTAGACTTCAAAACATGTTCAAAATAATTTGCTGGGTCCAGTCTTTATCGAAAGGTGGCAAAGCTGCATCTCGAGCAGCTTTAATAACTAGCAATAGCTATCGAAATATATCAGCTGTCTATTATTTGGTTGCTTATAGGTTTAAGTTAACAATCAGTATTTTAACTACGTGTGTACTTCATGTGTGTATATGTGGCTATTACATGCAGTATTCGACTGGACGTCAGACAACATTGAGTCAAATTCTGGCAAAAGACGGGTTGATTTCTAAAACCAACAATTCCAGTAATGCGTATGCTGGAGCCCGTACGAGTGATCGTTCTATAGACGAGGAAAATAGCCGTTCTTCTATCAGCGTTATTTCGGAGTCGAATGAAAAGCATGGACATAATACCGTAAGAATTTACCACAAACATATCGAGAAATAATTGCCTGTATGGACAAGCGCTAGCCCTTGCTGAATGGTTCATTGCGCCATATTTACTGAATACACGTTGCCATAAGTTGTGTTAAGTATTCTGTGGCTAAGTTAAACTTTAATGAATTTAATTATTTGAATAGAAAAAGATCTTTAGTTTTCATAATACTTGTGGCCCATGTGATGACAATCGGGAACCCTTAACGTCTTTTCAGACGTCCTAAATAGAAAGCAAATGAATAATTAATGAAACTAAATGTGTTGTATACATAATGCCTGTTTGTCTAACTTCTGAAGTAGATATCAAGACTGGAAATATCAATAATGTTAAAGTTATCTTTAAACACAACTTTGCTTCAATTGACTGACAAAGTCATTTTCGGTTGGTGACTCTAAGTAAAAATTGTTACTGACTAAGATCATCTCACTTTTTAAAACTTTTCTTTTTGAGCACTGAAATGTCGAAAAAGTATTGATCCTTTTAAACCAGTATTGAACCAAATATGTTTTTTTTTTAATATTAAAATAACCAACTACGCGCCATTTTAAGCTATGACCTTTTGCCGTTTGTCCCGATGGTTACCCGGTAATAAATCGTGACAAATGATTTTTGCGTTCTTTCGTTTAAACTGTAAATTAACGCGATTAAGGGACTTTTCTAGAAACTTAGACAGATAATACAAGATTCGGGCTATACGTATAGTAATACTAAAGAAATATTAAATATAGTAGAATTGGCCATCTAAGTTTTCTCAATTTTTCCGGGTAGCTAAAGGTGTATATGGTCTGGCATTGCCATGGTGTAAGACGACGCTTTTCCTATTCATTGCTTTCGGTTAGTTGTTGCTAGTTGTTGGCAGTAGGGTCTCGAATCAATCGTCTTGCCTTATTATACGCAATTACTTTCCGATCCCACCAAAGACATAGCTACCTCCTTTAGTGTCAGTCTCGGCTTTGCGACCGATTATAGAGTACGTTTTTTTAATTTGCATGATATATTGTGGTGTGTGTGTGTATGACCAATTTTTCCAATCCGTGATCAATTTTTCTAGGCACAGCTTGATTTCGTCCAATTTTTTTGGGTTTTATAGAATTTTGAAGATGGAAATACAACCGAGTAAACTCCTTTATGTAGACTTACTTAAGCATCGAGCTTCTTTTTTTCTAGTCAGTTTTCTTCAAATGGTGTAAAACTATTTGGTGTTGAATGTCTGATTTTTTAGAATTACAATGACTCCTCAAATATAGGTCTTGCTCAGTTTTGGCAATAATTTAATTAACTTATCTTGTTAGCCATTACGAATAGCATACTTTGTATGTAACAAAACTCTTAACCGTATCTTTCAATAACGCGTTAACTGTTTATAAACATTTTTATGGGCCTTGGCGCTATTTGTGCTCTTATCGTAACGAAATTTCACCTTCAACGTGCTCTACCTTAGGTTATAATAAAGATATTCTTATATATATATCTTATATATATATATCTTAACACTGTTATTGTGTCTCTAACATAAGTGACAGATGACACCCGACGCGTGATATATATGATATAGATATAGGTGACTGTGGTCAACAGTTTCTTGTTCGGTTGTGTGCTTTTTATCATTTTGATAAAGTTATTGATAATCTATTATAATCTAATTATACGAAAATTGATAAATTTTTATAACAAATTGAAGTTTTCGCAACACTTAAATCTCAATAGCTGAATTTCATTAACAAACACTGTACATAGACTCAATTCAGTTATTCGTATACCTAGATACGATGTATCACTCACTTTGTTAATACTTTTAGCAGCCTTCGGGGTCGGACAACAAAATACATTTGAAGAACAGTTCGAAATCCACCGACGTGATACCTTTGACAAGTCAATCGAATATCAATGATCGGAGTAGATGCACTGACGTTCCTAGTACAGATGAGGTAAGAAACACCGGTAAAAAAATTCGGTATTTGTTCTTTCTGCAGATATAAGATAAATAGTTAATCTTTTTCTCCAAGATTATATTTTGGAGCTTGTCATAAACCAAGAAAAATCCACAGCCTATTCAAGCTATTTTGTTGTATCAAGTAAATGCATTTCCTTCCTAACTAATACTTGAGAAACATGCATAGTTGTATTTTAACAAGCAGTGCCTATTGCTAATTATTCTCAGTGCCAAACGTATGTTAAATCTGGCGAAGTTGTCGAAAATCGACCTGAAACAGTTCCTAGCCAAAGGTCTAAATCAACCAATACTGAAACCCTCATCGAAGAAACCTATTGTCCGATTTGTGCTGTCATCATGCGTGGCGTATCCGAGCGGCACGTAAATCGGCACGTCGATGAATGCTTGCAGCGTGAACAGAAACACGAACGTGACATGAATTTTAGCTGTAAAGTTAATTGCGCAGGAGTCCGCAGAACAAACAACAAGAAATCCGGTTCCAAAGGTCCAACTAAGCGAAAAGGAACCGCAGACAGGACAAAAAGTCCAGCTCGAGGGGCTAAGCAACCGACTAACGGTTCTATTACAGCGTTTCTCAAACGTTAATTCAAATGTTTGTATGGAAGCGCCAAATCTTTCAATGAACCTATATCATATATGTATTTACACTATTTGTATAACATTCATAGAGTTATACAGAGTATAATGTTGGCATCTTTTAAATATGTACATATCGTGACAAGTTCATAATAAACTTCAATGCACATTGATAAGTTTTTGATAAAGTTGATGAAATTGGTAAATTAGGTGTCAGGCGATGCTATGTGTGACTTACTAACCCTTTGATATGATTTTGTTACATTAACCTATGAAATATTTACTAATGCTAGCCTTACAGTGTTTACAAACGCAACTGTCCTCTAGCTGATGATATCCTAATAACCCAGAGAACTAGTGCCATGTACTACAAACCTAGCAGTAATGTGGCAATGCGCTGATCTACTCTATTGGTCTGTTTTTGGCTGCTGTCAGTTACAGCAAGGGTTATAAAGAACTTTTTTTTTCGTTTACTTCCCAGCTGTGGTCACTTTCTGGAAAATAAAACGTTTGGCAGATTTCTTTTACGATCAATAAGCAGCCGGGCAGCAGACACAAAAGATTGGTTCCGTCGCGTGAAGACCGAACACGGATCTCATAAATGCCGACCTGATCTTGATAAAATTCGTTAGATCTAGGCTGGTAACGTTTTTCCTGATAATCTAAGTTCCTGGCTAAGTGGTCATTGGAGCAATTCTTAGAGCCAATAATTTAAGAGCATTGTCGACTAGTGCTTTGTGTGGTTGTTGAATCATGGCTACCGCGATAATTTTCTGACTCTTTTGTTAACGTGCAATAGCAAAAAATCTGTTGTCGTTGTTGTGGTTAATGCGGGGTATGTAAAAGACTTAACTGTTTCGAGAGTTTCACAGTCCACGCGAAACGAGTCACTTTCGGGAAGCCTTCCCCTCCAGAATTTCGTGGCTTCCGCCGGCCCGTTATCCATTTAGAGCTCAATGTCCACGACGTAGCCCTTCAGACTTAATAACGCCTACTTAAGATAAAATCTCTTCTTGCTATTAATTGTCATAAAATACCAGTTTTAGGAAGGCGTGTCGATGCTTGATGTGGAGGGCTAGGGTATTCATCGGAAGCGAGAAATGCATGGGATCAAGGTAGTCCCCTTGGTCAAGTCCAGCCGGCTGGTAACGTGTAATCGTAATTCAGGCGTCGTATTAGAGTGCTCTACACGCGGCTACAGATGCAGCTCTTTTTGTAAATCCTCTCTAAGGTTTGTGATTTTTCGAGTCATCCTTGGCTTTGCTAATTACAGCTATCATGCACTTTCTCCAGATTTCTGGGGTTTTCCGTGCCGCCAACCATGCACTAAATAGGTTTACCCAATAAGGTGAGAACGCTATGGCTTTTTTATATGCTCATTAAACATCCCGTGAGATACGCACGTTTTCTTGTTGGCAAGTTGTCTGAGACTAAGGTCGCCCTGCAGGGCTGCGATATTTTCGAGATCTTCGATTAGTCAACATGAGTGGTAGTGTGATACTTCGACTGAAATCGTGTTGCTTGAGCTTAAAATATCATAGAAATGCGTTTGAAGTCTCTTCGGGTTGACGGGGTGTCGTACAACGAAGTTGCGAAGCCACATGCGTGAGGATTGGGCAGTATCTTGTAGAAGTTCCATTTCACGCTTCATTTCGAAATTCTGATTCGCATCGTTGAGTACCGAGTGATCTTTGCGACGAATGGTTTGGGACCGGCCAAAAGGCTATGGCCCAGAATATAAAATCTTCTTTTCGCCAACGAGCATCCTGTATTTCAGAATGGCCTGGTGTCTGGACCTTTTAGGGGGGCACACACTTTATTAAACTTCGTGCTTAGACACCTATAATGCGTATTGACATTTAGATTTACCATGTAACGAAAGATAGCGCTGTCGAGTGTAATGGCGTCTCATTTCTCCTCCCCAACTTGTTTTTCCAACAAGTTTTTCCTCGATGTTGAGAGTTACTTCCACTCTGACCGATAGATGTCGTTTCAAAAAACGATCTTTCATAAGATTCCCTTTCGGCCCACCATGCCGCATGTCCTCCTATTAATATCGGTGGCAAATGAACTAATTACAGGCGCTTGTACTGATCGAATAAAGGTTAGTCATTTTGAGTCAATCGTCGCCCACTAGCCGAAACCTCTCTAGACTTGCAGAGATGCGACCAACCTTTCGTTGGTCGGCTCTACCGGTCAAGTCGCCGGCGAATACGGTCGGCTTTCCAGTTTCTTCGGCAGCTTGTGATACGTTTTTTTTTCTTTTTATATGTGCCTATCTTCAGGTCCGAAGGCGCAACGTGGGCCTCTGGCAGTGTGCATGGTACGACGGCTTATGTGTCCGCCACTATTACGCACCACTTGCCCTATTTAGTGGTTTACGCCTAGTTAAGCTCTTCACTGCGCACGATCACCATATAAATATTTATTTCGAAGTTGACCGAAGTTGAGCGGCAGATTCGCATCGTGTTTTTCAACTGTGCGAGTGCTCAGTGTACGACCTTTTTTCTAAAGCAAAATTTTCAATTTGAATTGTTGACGAAGGCTAGTAATATTAATCACAGCCATCGTCAGATGACATATTTCAGGGCATACTCGGTTTTGGAGCAACTGTGCGATGAATCGAGAGTGTTTCAAATTGTTCGATGTTGCCGATGCTACGCCAAAGTCGCCGCCTGGTTTCGGAGAGAAACTTAGCGCTCTGCCACAACGGCTACAGATCTCTGTTCTCCCTGGGGGGATAAAAGTACTGATTATACGTAGTTGTCAAATAAGGTGGGATTGCTTAATATATAATGATTGTGGTTGGTAATAAATTTGGTAAAAATATTTCTTTCATCAGGTTTGTGATAAAATTCAACCGAAGACTGTATTCGGCAAACGACTAGGTTTCGTCAAAAAAGAAATTTTCTTCCAGACTGGTGACTGGCCGCAGTAAAAATAATCTATTTGTTTTGAATTTGCAAAATGCAAATTAAAAACGGAAGTCCAATTAGACCCATACACCCATAGACCCAACTTTATCCAGTATCAAGATTATTTACATGATAGAGTAGCGTACGTTATTTGTACTTGCAAATCTGACTTCTACACTCCGTTAATTATACGTTGACATTGTCCAGTTGCTTTAGTTTTAGTAATAGCCATTAATGATAATCATTACAAACAGTTCAGGGATTGCCGCGTTGTACATATTTGTAGAGACGAAGATAAAAATTGTACTAAAATGTAGGAGACTAGGCAATTTTTTGTAGAAAGTTGGGTGCATATGCTTAGTAGTTCCTGTATAGCTACCTCGTATGGTGTATATAACGTTAGATCGAATAAATAACAATTTAAAGAAAATTATTAAACGAAACGATTACGTAAAGTCTTTAAACCCCACCCAATTTATTAGCTAAATACATAATAATAAAATAAAAAATTTAGTGCTTCTATAGATAGCCCTGAAAATGTAGCACGGAAAAATGAGCATAATAATATTATAATTATTTATTCATTTTACCAACGATATGAACATGGATTCCAGTACACTCCATTTGTCACAGGCGCGTGCTAACCCGCCTGACCAAACTTATCCATGAATTGTCTATACTTCTTAATATCTGATGCATCCACCGATGGCTTGGATTTATTGAAACATAACTGCATGTCTGCCATTGTGAGCTGCAACAAAAAAGTATTTTTTATTTTACATTTTTTAGTGCTACGTTCGATATGGATCGGATCGTTGTTTTTCCTTCGCAACATTAGTTTTAACATATATATATTGTTGTTAGCATTTATTAGATATGAAATATACTTGCAGAACAGATTTGGCGTTAATTAAATAAAGCTAAATAATATGTAGCGTGTAAAACAACAAGTTTTGTCGTACTTTAAGCGGAAACGCGTGTTCATAGGTCTCCACCAACAATACAGGTATCATAAGGTAAAATAACGAAATGCGCATGCTCAAACAGAACTATAGCATGGCCGAATACAACGTCTCGCCTACTATTCTTTGAAAATTCAATGATTCGCGATGCCAGTGCACTATTTAGTTATATTCATTAATATCTTGAAAACACTTTAGGTTACTTTCAGTGATACATTGGCTGGCTATTTATTTTCCACAATGTTAACTATTTGGCGGTGATCTAAACGAGAGAATCAAAAACAAGCGCACATGTTTTCTATATCGCACTTACTACTGGAGGCAGCAACTTATTCTTCGGTACATCCATAAAGGTCATTTTTATAGCTCCCCTGCTGCAGGAGCTGCATGGGGTGAACAGGTCGTTTGCGATCACGGTGCATTCCATTCGAGATGGTCCGCTAACCTTTTTAAAATGTGTTGCCGCTTGCACTTTCTTAATGGGCTGTAATAAGGCGTCTGCCACTACTACCGATATGTCGTCACCTGAGTAGTCTTTAGACATCCTTCCAAGTGCCTTAAAGTCCTAAAAAGTATCATTATATGTCATAAATGAGGCGTTCCGGTAAAGCAGTGTTTCTCGGGTGCTAGCGTGAAATCTAACAATGGTGTTGTTAGCATAAGTACAGTTTTAATATTGAATTACGAAGCGAATCTTCAATTAATAGTGAGGTTCAATAGGGTACGGTGAATATACTTGCCAACCATCTTATAACAAACGAACTTCTGAAAATATAATAGTTGAGAGCTTTCCATAACTCAAAGGTAAAATCTACTAGGACAAGTGAGAATAGGAAGGGTACGCGTCCACTGGAAATTACAGGCTCGCATGAACACATTTATCAAAGCAGAAGCAACTGAATAGTATTATTAAATCTTTTTCGTTTGCCTTGTTCGTTAGTACAGTATTATAACGAATAATAGGTATATTTAAAACAGATAATTATAATATCATACTGAAAATGTCTAAGCGATATAATAAAAATCGAACCCTGCTTACATCTTTAGTGAGCGTATGCTTGACAGTGCCGACGTGAATCTCAAACAGAGCTGTTCGTGCAGCCGCATCGGGCAGAGGTATGTATATTCGCTTCTGGAAGCGTCTGCGAATGGCTGGGTCGAGAGCCCAGGGTATGTTGGTGGCGGCCAGAACAAGGACGTCATCGTTGTTACTGTTAACACCCTGCATTTGAATTAGCAACTCCGTTTTGATGCGTTTTGTCGGTTCCGCCTCGTTCTCTGAACGTGATGAGGCCAATGAGTCTATTTCGTCTAAAAGCACAGCACAACATACATATAAGAAACTACACACTAGAATGATATATAAAGAAAAAAAAAAGTGATTCAAGCATATAAAATATTAACAAATCTGCTTACTAGCAATGTAACCTTTCACGAAATAGATTTTATTGTTGTTTTGTAAGTACATGGTCGAATGACCGCATTTAGCTTTGGCAACAAAAAAACGAATCAAAAAAATAATTAGTTAATATAGTTAAATGACGCTGAACTTCGATTAACGCGCTCACAAACAACGGGTTTTATCTACCAACACTCAGGCTTATTCAAATTATAATATTATATATACAGGAATATGAGGTTTAATTGTGGACGACGAAGCTAATGGGACGAATTATTCTGTCTTACCGATGAAAATAATAGCTGGCTTCAGTTTGCGCGCTAGCTCAAAGAGACTTCGTACAAGTTTCTCGGATTCTCCTAGCCATTTACTTACCTGTAATTTCAGTATTCCTTCATTCAATAAACCGTTAAATTTTGAACATTGTGACGAAGAGAGTAGACAAATTAAAGGTCAGAGAAAGTATGTAGATATGATTTCAGGATTTTTCAAAAAGACTGCAAAGACGACCATATATATATATATATATATATGTTTTGAATCTAAATTTACACGAGATGAGATATCGATATACTCTTTCGTAAAAATGATATTTCGATTCTAAAACGTGTATCGAACGCTAAGTCCCATTTGAACATAGACAGTTCTTCGAAAGCCATGGTTAGCCCACGTTCAGTGACTCGATGAAACAAAGCCAGTATGTCATTTAGCTGTAAAACCTGCCTTTCAAAGGCTTGATATATATTCGAACGAAGCCAATATTAGGGCAGATATAAAATTAAACAGTAATAATAATACTAACGCTTATTGTGGACTTGGTTTTCGTAAAATTATTGAATTGCTTATCTTGAAACGTACAAGGTCAGAGCCAGAGACTGATATCATGATTGATTCGCGTGCCTCGGTGGCTACAGCTTTCGCCAAATAAGATTTGCCCGTACCGGGTGGACCAAACAACAAGATTCCCTTCCAGGGCTTGACACTACCTAAAAAAAAAAAAATCTTTGCTTATATTTTTTTTTATTGATTGTTAGCTTGAGACATAGTAGCAATGTAGTATTCTATAGTTACAACAAGTAATGCTTGATGAAAACAATAGGAATATGTCCTGTCACCTGATAAGCAGTACTGTTTACGATCGATAAGATGTTTACTTTATCCTTTCTTAACCGGCCCTAATGGCCCATAACGCATTGAGAAAACTCCGAAGCTGAGTATAATATAGACGAGCTGATTGGCGGGGTATGGTCAGTGCCTAATAACTAGAATACAAAGTACCTGTGAATAGTTCAGGGAAAAGCTTCGGCATAATCACAGCTTCTTTGAGCGCTTCTTTGGCTGCTTCTAGGCCAGCTACATCACTCCACTTCACATTTAGCCTTTCAGTGACTATAGCTCCTTCAAGCTGGGCCATTAGTTTGTTTATCTCCGGATTGTTGCTCTTCACGACCCTACTATCGCCTTCACCGTTCATTCTTTCAGGCATTCTACTACCCCGTGTACCTCGAAGGTGCTTCTTTAGCTGCTCTGCTCGACCAAGATACTCCGTGATTTTAACACGAAGAATTTTTCTCTCATTCTCGTTTGATGGTTCGTATCGAAGCGCGTGCATGAAATATTCCAAGCTCTGCGTATACAAGCGGAAAGCTTCGGCGTAATTTTTGGCATGATCCTCTCTCACAGCCTAAAACCACAGATCAAAGATGATATTCGCGAGTCAAAAATGATTTTCTGCGAGATCACTGAAGGCCTTGGTTCTTCTTAAAATGTGTCAATAGTAAGGACGCGAAGAATCCAAAAACAGATTAAAGAAAACAACAACAAACAGCTCGATTCCGAAAGAGAAATGAGATGAAGCTTCCTGAAAACCGAAGAACATGTTCAGGCTTGTCGAACTGGAAATATACGACATAAATATCAATACTAAGGTATGGGCAATATAATAAAGCATAGAGGAGAAGCCTCTATTCTGTACAACTTTTTTGCCGAGGAAACCACAAACAGTAAATATGCCTATAGATTATTTATTAAACATATAATATATCCTGTATCGTTGCTGAAGCAAACGCAAATGTTGTTTGTTTACTTTGAAGCTCATTTTGAATATTAAAATATGTTAAGTACCTTCTCGAAATCCCGTACTCAATCAAAACTCCAATTCACTGTACTGTGTTTGAGATCACACTTAATAGATACATCGCCCCAATATCTCGTTAAATTTAGAATTAAAAGTAAAATATTGAGAACATAGACGAAAATGAGGCTACGCGGGTCAGAGACTGCTGCATTTCTTCTAGTAAGAAAGCAATATCTTTGAATTGTCAAGCATTCAGAATTATTTAGGTGTCCGCAACTCAGGACGTTACTGCAGTGTGCTCCACGTAATTCCACTCTTTAAGCGATATTTTCGAAGGGTAAGGCTATATATAGGACATTTTAACAAACTTTTTTTTTAATGATTTAAAGTTATCAACTCTTCTTCTACCTTTTTAAAAGTAAATGAAAGCAAGTTACGTTTAAGGAAAATTATTACATCGAGTTATAGTCCCAAGCACTATAAGGACAGAATGGGGTGGGGTCATGTAGGCCTCTATACTTTGAGCATGTTGCGTCGATGCTAATTTCATAGAGAAATTCGAATAAATAATTTTAAAGTAAAACATAGCTTGTAAATGTCTCCTTGACTGATTATCGGCCTGAAGAGCGGCTTATATCTTTCCTGGAGCATTTTGGGCGCTATAACTACCATCAAAACTATGAGATTCGTTCGGTTTAGCTAGATTTAACCTGGATGGAGTGCGTATTTATGTAGAGATATGTCAAGCTAAAGGCATCATATTTTTGTTGTACTGCGTACAATTTTTGTTCACGACGCGTCACGTAAGGTCACTTTTAAAAAAGATTTAATGGCGTGACACATCGTTCAAAAAAAAACAATATTGTCGACATACGCATCACGTTGATAATAATCACGATTATGGATCTGAGTCACAGTCACGACAGTTACATCTGCATTGGCTTCAATGGATGGTACGCGCATTACCACTATTCCTCACCGCTTCTCAAAGAAAATGCAATTCGTGGATGTGTCAGTATTTAGGCCATTGAAAACATGGCTTTATATGGTACAGTAGAACTTCAGGTGAGCCTATGTTGAACGAACAATAATAATAAAAACAAACTTTGGCCTGCTTAATTTAACAGTAAATGATTGTACAAGAGTATCGTTTTTTCTAGCCATAGTCGCAGCCCTCTCTAAGAAGAAAAGTATGTCCTTTTTAATGACCGACTTCTTTGCAGGGAGTCATTAATCCTTCATATAGCCGCACCCCCTCCTAAAATCCAACGCATCTGTGTCATATATGATGAGCGAACTTTTCATTAGAACGGTCATAAGATTGGCTCGACCAACACTTGCGATCCTTTCCATTTTCTTCAGCACTTGGTAGGCTGTATAGCCTTATGCCATCTACGTATATTTTCTAAGTGATTACCTTTGGTATTGCAATAAATGACTATGCCCAAGGTTTTGGAAACCATTATTAATCGGTACGCGAAAGTAACAATCTTATTATCTAGCCAAGAGAAGGTAAACCGATTTATGAATGTTTTCATAAATATCAATTTATATATACATACGCACCGGACATGTACATTCGAGAGAAATGGAGATGATTTACGTCGCTTCCTAATGGGCTAGAAAACATTTGTATTAAGTTTTTTTTTGCATGTCTACAAGGTGATTCCTCACGGGTGTGTTTATTATAATGTAATTGTACTACACTTTCACCATGACTTCGGGTCTAGGCTAAAACGCTCATAAGTTCTACTTTCTTTTCCAAACTATGAGTAACTTTTTAACACTTACTGTGAGTAGAGTGGCATTGACCCGTGTGTTCTTGTAAAAAATACTCTCGAATACGGTCGATAAAAAGAACGTTAGCGGCTTTGGCTTGCGGAATAATAACACCGAAATTTCGAAATATTCAAAGCTTCCGCAAGCGAAAAATTTCAAAAGATACAAAAGTGTAAAAACAATCAATTGCTGGGGCTTATTTAGGCGCCTAACTGGCAATGAACAACTCTCTTTCGCAATCAACTGTCAAGTTCTATATAAACATTTTTGAATTATCAATTAAAATGAGAATTTTTTTTTTCTAAATCCTGATTTCATTCGAGTTTTTACCATAAATAGTTCGAATTTTACGTCCACCGCCATTAGACCGTCCAATAAATGGCCGGCTCCCACCGCAAAACGAAGTTTGTCCGTGCTCGGATTTGTACCCACTCTCTGAAGTGACGTTACCCGCTACGTCATCACCAAAACATCACCAGCAGTTTTCTTCTGTATCAGATCAAGTATAATACTATAAATCAAATATATCCTGACTACAATATGCTAGATATGCAACGAATTACCGACATTAACCGTTGACTCTTTTTGTATACAAGCTTAGAGAATGATACAATTCTCAAATTTTACGGTTTTTTGAATTTACAGTATTTTGAGGAACTGGGGTGTTATGTTGTACCTATCTAGTGGCAGTAAACTTCACTTAAGGCTCCGTATCCTGTTTATTTTTTTAATATATGTAAATACTATTTGGATATCAGGTTGCACCTTAAACTTCACATGTAATAAAACTATGAAAGCGCCATTTTTAAGATGATTATGACATATGAACTTTGTAACTAACAAAAACCAGAAATGAAGCAAATCCTGGAGAAAAAGTAGTCAGGGCAGAGAGAACTGAACTCCCGACTTTCTAACTCCAAACCATATGCGCTACCACACTGCATTATGCCCTGTGTCTTTCAATAACCGTTCTATATAATTTAATATAATCTTTCAAGTATAAAATATAGCTAAACATTAGATTCTTTTCTCTCTATTTAATATCTAAAACGTGAAGAAGAAATAATGATTAAAAGATAACTCACCGTTATTGCTATATCCTGTTTTCTTATCATTAGCTATTTTTTTAAAGCGTAGTCTGAGAAGCGGTCACGTAATTATTCAGTTCAGAAATTGTTATTGTCGTTGTAAAAAAAAATGCTGTCAAAAATATACAAACGATATCAGCGTGGGAATTAATAGAGAGAATAATTAATAAAAGCGATGGTAAACAAGGTAGGTTTAGCTTTTGGGAAAATGGTTATCGGGATTCGGGTTTTTTGATCAACGTAGCGCCTGATAAATAGAAAGGCACTATAGATCATGGTGACATTTACTTGATAATAATAAACTGAAGTCTTACTTCATGACAGTCTATAATAATATTTCCGAAATGATACATTATCGGAACTACTACATCTTACAGCACTAGCGTTCATATATTTCTAAATCTACGTAGTTAACAACAATTTCAGTTAAAATGAATGCATATAAACGATCTTAGCTGCAAGTCATAATTTCATTCAATTCATTATAGATATGAAATGAAGAAAACTACTTTAGGAAAGAAGGCGGAACTTGCCTTTGAGACCACGCTTGCCGCCTTATTTAGGGCAGTGCGGCTGGGTACCATGGCGTAATTGCTGAAAGAAAGTATAGATACAGGGCAATTTATCTTGTTTCGCATATCCGTATGACCTATATTTACGCCTTTTAAAAAAACTTGTATTAAGATGCCCTTACGATAAGGCCATACTGCACCTCATGTTCCTAATGCTTTATGCAGCTCAGATAGCTGGCGCTACCGAAACAGCGAAAAGCATTGCTTTAATCAAGTAATAATAGTAATAATAATAATAAAATTAAGTAATTCATTTTTTACCTGACACAAGTTCTGTAATAACTGATAAATGGAAAATAGGCAGTAACCTTGCAAATGGTTTCCTATGCCCCGAAGTGCGTTCATCATACTAGAAAATTTACAGGTTATTCAGCCTGATAATAGATGATTACCTAGTGGCTTGTTGTACGCGTTCGGTTTTTTATTTGACCGTCGTTTAATATCTCAATGGTGGTCAATCGAACACGATGCTTTGAAGATGGTGGTCAATTCTTCTCACTTAGGCGATGATGCCTACTTCTTGATTTTTTGCTGTAGCCATATCGTACAGTGCTTCACGATGCCAATTTCCTTTCATTGTGTAGAATTTTTACAACTTAACTTAGTGGATGATACTAAATTCTAGCACGCCATCACGCACTCATCTGTCCAACAAATTGTGTTGTTATTGTATTCGATGGCACCTCTATTTTGGCCCTGTTTCTAGATTGGCTGTTATAGTTTGCGCTGTCAACACAAGCAGCCCGCCATTCCCTTTCCACTCTTTCTCTTTCCACCAACAGAACTTCAGTTTTGGAGCCGCCCTGTGAGTTCTCCTTTAAATTTCATGATTCGTAAATACTGCGATGTGCAGTATTAGAGGGCGATACGTGAGGATCTGGAATGAATTCTCGTTCCATTCCAAATCCTCACAAGCGGTCGGTGACGTTACCCACACAAATGAAGCACAGCGACGAAATAGAAACTCCGGAGCCATTTGTTCCGTGTACGCTAACCTAACACGTTATACAATACTAATGTTGTAATAATGTCCTCTAGTAATACTTCAGAGTCAGCCTGCGGCTACAAGTAATTGTACTCAGATAGGCCAAAGTAAAGATACACATTTATTATTTATACTTTTTTCCACCAGATGTAATTTACACACTATGTTCAATTAAAGTATTTGTGACAGTGCCACGGAGGAAAATTAGAAACTTCAACTTACTTTACTGCTTGGCCCCGTGTTTTCGAAGCGGTGTGAATGACTAAGTAGACCTCTGCTCGAACACTACAGATCTAGAATAGATACACTTTATTTAAAAAATGTGTAATGTATTTATCTGCTCTATTGAAAATAGCACATATCAAAAGATATGGATGGGATGCATTAGTCAGATCGAAAGGTCTCTGCGTAGCAACAAGATTTGCTTTGAACGACAATTTACCAGTGCGTTATTGACTTTTAATACTTGGTTTACGTATTTCTCTTTATTGAATCTCAATCTATATGAGTTCATCAAATCAGGTTGCAGCATACACAGAAATCTTAACTAACATAAACCCGTCTCTATTACTACCAGGGCAAAGAAGAAACCACATTATTTAAGCCATTACTTCCGAGTATCCTAATCACTGTGATCACGCAACGTTATTAAAGGTTATCGTATAGACGCCGTGTGTACGTCGTCCTCCTCACGGGTAAACATTTGTTGTTGTAGTCAAGTTATAGCAGACAGCTTTCATCGTTTTAGGGAAAATGTCATTTAGGGAAGATATATATAGCGAAGCTTTCAAAAAATCAACAGGGTTCGGCTCTTTTTGCTGTCACAACGAATGGTCAAAAAAAAAGATCAAATAGATCCAAGGAAGCGAGGCAAAACATGTCCACTGACATGAAAAGTGAAAGCGGTGCGAGAGTCTTTGGCGGAATACATCATCCTATATTCTAAGCACACTTGTACTTAAACTATACCGCCTTGTTTGCATGGGACTTCGGGCTGATGAAACTCAGTTGCGATGAGCTGTTCAATAGCGAAGACGGCATAAAACTTTGTGTATTACTTCACAAACTAACCATATAACGAAGTATTAGGTTTTCTACGAAGGATGAAGTGTTGACCTATACCCTAGTTAACAGTTCCCTTTAAGCTGGATGTAAAACATTAATGAATTGAAATACTCTAACTGATCAAAAGCAAAACTAGCGCGGGACGAAATTTACGGTTCCAAGATCTACATCTACACTATATTGTGTTGATTTCGGAAAGGACCATATTCAAATGTTCGAAAGCGTTAACGAATGAGTAGAAAACTGAGATCTGTAGAAAACTGTTTTTATACCTTCGTAGTTTTGAGCAATCTTGCCCTATAATAGTGCATACCATTGACGATGGATTACCTTAGAGTCAGCGTGTTTTGTCGACAATCTAGTCCTAATTACCGCTATTATGAAGCTTTTCGCGTACGCTTCGCAGGCACTCGAAATCTATCAAAAAAAGGTTATGAGGAAGATATTATCCATTCGGCCATAGTCAGACTTAGTCACCGGGACGAAGACTCATTTTCGTTATCCTGGAACCGATATGTAGAACTAGCCGCTGCTATGGAAACGGGTAACGTATTTACCGTCTGTTCAAGTCGCAACAGTTAGCGTTTCTTTCTTCATGGATTCGAACGTCTTTTTGATATTTTAATAGCGTAAATTCATTGTTATTGATCTATCTACATAAGGCGTACGTAAGCGAAACATAAGCATTTTTCGTCAAGGTATACCATACTGCTATTAAAAATAGCCTGTGAATTTTTAAAAAGAACTGCCAAACCAGATTTCAGTGATTTTAAACTGAGATAATTAGTGCGAATAACGCCTACGGAGAACAATAAAATTAGCCTGTTTTAGGATAGAACGGTCAGCGCCTGTAATATTTCAGTGTGCATTTGACGCCAGGTGCCTCATGTCGCAGAGTTACCTTGTACTGTAAATATGAGGGGCGCAGTTTTCGCAGCCATCCTTTTCTTGCAACGGGTGTACAATGACTGAAAAAAGGCCTCATACATCGAGAAAAACTGCATTCAAGTTTTGTTTGATGACTTCAATAGACGCAACGTTCGAGAGTCAAATTAAGCTACGAAAAATGGCCATGCTTCGTTTATTGAACAATGGCCATATTCAGCTCATTGGACACGTTAAATACATTACTAGAATTGCATACTATTGCAGCTACAATTTAAATACCTACAAATAAAAAAATACAGTCGTTAAGTGCCCTCTAAAGGGAGCATTTTCGATGTAATATTTAAATGTGATTCTCGCAATGCTTTGAATCCTCTACGATTTTTGAAGCAAGGGATACCGCAGCATATAAATATTATAGATAGGACCCCTCCCGACCCCCTCAGAACGAATACTGACCCATTTCGGGCGGCGAAAGCGAAGTAAAGATCATGGTGTGTCCCTAAAACGTTTAAAACACATGCCCAACTAAAGATGCATCCTCGATCTGTCAACTTGTCAACATTCGACCACAAGTTGCTTTTCTTGCTAATCATCATTTTTGTGGCCATAACAATTGGTCTCACAAGCATCATAGTTTACCAAAAACTCGGCTAAAGATAATTTAATAGCTCACTGAACATACGCGAGTAGTGTGAAACTTCACAAACACCTCATTAGTTCCTCTCCAGCTTCACTGGATAAACAAGAGAATTGGATTCCTTATAAACAGTAAACAACATGCACAGACCTGATACACTCTCTACAAACGAGGTATGCAACAGTTCACTCGGTGCTCCATGGTAACAAAAATACGCTGTTTCGGTTTTGGACTCCATTGACATGCCGTGGATTCGCTGTTTATTAGATGATTAAATTTTGCATTGAAAGTAGGAATGCACTAAAAATGCCTGTAATAGTTTTTGGATACAGCGCAGCATGGGCATACGACCGTTTCCCCCGGAGCCATAGCCCCTCGAAAGTCGCGAATAGGAAGTTCCTGGTGGGCATTACACGACCCCTCAAATAGTCCAAAGCGCTTCATCGTGAACATCGCAGAAGCTATGAAAAATCCAGCCCCTACAACCAGGGGCCCTACAACAATTGCCCACTCCTCCGGCGCTGTAGGTTCCACCAGCGCACGCAGCACCCGCATTTCGAGGGAAAACCGTTTAGGGGGCTGCGTGAGTCCTTTGTTAGCTTTTGCGACTCGAGTGATACCACGCGGTGAACTCTTCCGTTTTTGTTTCGTACAACACTTCGTTTCTCCTTACATCTAAATCGTTTGATTTTCCTAAGATCTATTTTTCACCCATCTATTGTATTATAATAGTTACCAATCTGTATTGTGACACGAATACTTGTTTTTTTTTTTCTCGTAGCACGTACAAAGTTGCCCATTATTGGATGCAAACGGCCTGATATTTCTTTAACCGAGTAAAAAAATCAGGTCTGGCTTTATCTACGTCTCTACAAGCTTTAGCTTGCATTTTATCAGAAAATGGTATTACTTAAACAAGAATAAATAAATAAAGAACTTTTTTAGATTTTCTTACTGAACAGGCTTCATATAAAAAGCAAACACAAAGTTTAATGGAGTTGAGTGTATAGCTCTTTCTTTATTATACAAGCCCTCAATCGAATGTAGCAGTAAAGATTTAGGATTAGCACCCAGTAGAAATATAGAATGTAGAAATGTAAGAAATACTGCCCTGAAAGCTGACATTATTGGCAACCGATGTAAATGAACGACAAATATTAAAGAATCCTATAATTGAGGAAGATGCGATTACGTATAATTAGAATACTCGTGATTTACCAATTAAAATATTTTTTCAAACGAATAAGTGACTATTACGATATCTGTGCGACAAGCTGGTTGAATGATAATTTGTCGGAAAGTACGTAAGACACCCATAGATCCAATTACTTTTTATTTATGTTAGATTTGTCTTTAAGTATAAACTACTTTACATACTTAGCTGAAAAAATGTGGACTAGAATTTATGGCGGGTTAGCATCTATAAAATGAAATTAAATGCTACACACTTTGCACGTCAAGTTGGTGCCTTTCGGATACTCCAGCAGCGCATACAGCATGCAATTATACTCCCATTAGTATTCACGAAAATAACACAAGACGCTCTTTTTACAACGTTGCACAGTTCTTCTAGGGTCTCTTAAGATAGGATCAATAATTTTGCAAGGTTTTTTCTTTATATATTTTATTACGGCTGCACAATGGATCGTTTGCATCCGCTCTCATACCTGAATGATCTTCTTTTCCATAATTTTTACATTTAAATAAACTATTCAATTCTAGATATGTTTTACACATTAAGACAAGCGTCGCAAAAGAAACTAATCAAAATAATTGCTTGCCTAATTATTGCCCAACAACACGTATACTTGTACTACAAAAAAAAATATTGTATGCGGATGCAATTTAAATGATTGTGTATAATGAGTAATTTCCAAGAGCGTATTCCAATATTCATTACAGTTTTTTGCACCTAAAATAATCGGTACAAACCTAGATAAGGCACCAAAGCTACATACGACAAAACGAAGCTATTTTGATCTTCGTTTTTAATACAAACTGTCTTAAGCCTAAAATAATGTATATAAGGCATATAAATGGCTTTGAACTTTTACGCGAATTTACAGCTGCATTAGCGCGACATAAAAACGTATCTCGCAAGGATTGCGTTTTTAAAAACATTTCGCCAACTTTTTCTAGTCACTAAATCGTGCCTCAAAAAAACCTCTAACGAATGGCCGAATGAGTCGTTTCTTGGTGCTACCTACAAAACATTGAGAGCCACCGAGACCAACACATAATTGTAAAACAGGCCAAAATCAAAATTCATACTAGCATAGAGTTTAGTAAAACGCAACAATTTTATGTATCAATTTTGCGCTCGCTTTTTCTAACTACCGTATCCTGACCATTTCGGTACTTCCTGATACGAAGTGCTAAGCTTGATTCTGTTCGCGCGTGAATTGGGTCAGTCACCGAAGCTTTGCTCCGAAATTTGTTTAAAGTAACCTTTGATTTTGAGCATTTGGCAAGCTGTAATACCACTGCTTCTCTCTAGCCTTCATCAGACAATAATGGCACCGAGGCGATTTTATCCCCTTAAAGCCGCTACCACGAATTAGGCGGAAGGCTGAGTAGAACATGTACAGAAAACCTGTTGTAAATACGGTGCTTGCAACGAATTCGGCTGGGGTAGGATAGACATAAAATATATCTTCCGGATCACGCTGACTCAAAATCTGCTGTCTCTGGGCCATATCCTTGTAATTTTGTCGACTCACAATAGATATTCTCTAATCTAGCGTTCAACAGTCCTCGAAAGCTTCGTTTTCACTTACAGCTTTATAAATTGTTATCTCATCCGGTATATACGGAATTTTTGTGTTTGATGTGCCACTATAGGGAAGTGTCGCATTTTTATTTGCATATATAATAATAATAAGCAACTAAGTACCCATCAAAGCAGTGCATATATCGATTTCGGAACCGATTTCCGTTGCCATAAGCATTATATAAAAATAGCACCCTGCGCTTTATGATCTTTTCCTTTCACAGTTTATTATTCAGCGTCAATTTTATTACCCCATCTAGGTAACTGCCCAAATCGATAATTGCTTATCTTTCGGCAGTTTAATAATGTTAGCATTAACGTAAATTGTTGATTTGAGAAAAATGCGCAAAGTTGAGACGACGATGGAAACACGTCGTGCTTTCGAAGAGAAAGAAACGAATTATATCTTTTTGAAAATTCGTTTCTTTCCTTCTCCTGCAGTTCGGCAAAGATTGCTTTTTGCAGATTTTAGGGTACACAACAAACAGAGTCACTTTTAGTATTTGGTTCATAATGAATGAACTGTCTGTTTATTACGAGGAAACGACATCATGCCTAAAAAATATAATTAATTTTGGCGGCATAACCCTATTCCTGCGAAGATATACGGTGTAATAGATAAAGAAAAATATTAGAAACTAGCCCGTTGTTTTCTGATAATGGGGAAGACAGCATTCTAGTGTACAGTATATTTTGTGACACGTGTGTTTGCATAATATAAGAATGGGGAAAAAGCTAGAGCGCCGCTTAAGTCCTGCCGTTTAATAGGCTACAGCAATAAAAAAATGCAAATTTGCTTTCATTAGGTTACACTATGTTGGTTTATGTTAACAGGTCACTCCGATGAGGACACCCGCTATTTACGTCGTTATCCGACCTTGTCCAGGTTGAATCGCACACACAGAACCTAGAGCTGTATTTTGGCAACTGCTCTCAGAGTTCACTTGTCAAAGTCAAACGGTGGTCCATAACAGACGCTCTTCTAGACCTTCAGCGATACTTAAGTTTGCTAGACCTATAAATTTGAAGTTTATAACGGGCGCACAATTAATTTTACGCTAAGTTTGCGTTAAGGCACAATAGATCTAAAGAGCTACCTGGACTGATCGATAAGCTTTAGGGAGACGAGGCGAAATAGCAGAGTGGAGACGAGGGTGCAGGAAATTTCGAATTATAGATTCTGGCAATAGCATCCATTTGAGAAATATCAGGTCCAAAAGCAACAGAAACTAGATAGCCACGCGTCCCGAACGATAGTAACTAGCGAGGTAACTAAATGAGAACTCACCCGATATACCATTCAATCATGGCTTAATTACTGCTAAACGTTAACTAGTTTATGTTGCGGATGAAACATAGGGTATGCGCTAGGAAAACATCGATCTTAACCAACTGGTGATGAAATTACGCTGAAGCAACCATTTTGAGTTTTCGACTTCAGTATTGCAGTTAATCAATGCCTCACATAACCGGCCCCACAGTACGAAACGAAGTGTCGTCTCGCCCGGTTACATTGGGTGTCACCGTAATACCGTATTGCTTGAAATAAAATATATTATGTACATGCAAAAGCTATTTGTCAACCGAACCTTTGAATTGAACATACGAACTATTGCAACAATAACAAAAACTAAATATTTAGTAACTAATTTTAGTTCACAAAGTTGCCAAAGTGTGAAAGTTGCCAAAAAAAAAAAAGTCGAAAGTACTGCGGATAGCTTCGATCTCAGAACCGTGGATTGTTCTCTTCGCCTTACTGTGTTACTGCAAGGGTGGAGCGCCCTACGATTGAATATCTTGTCCACTACGGTGAGACGCCACGGCTATCGAGTAGTACCTGGTTGTAATGGACAGTTAGCCCGCCGCCGGCGCCGTTAAGATTTGTTGTTGTTGTTGTTGTTCGATACTGTTGGTACCACGCACCTGATCAAAGAAAGTTTCAAGCTGTGACATAATGGCCACGGAACCTCTCGTTCTGTTTCACCTTGTCAGCATGAAAATACTGTGAGAGACTGGAACGTAAACATAAAAAAAAGAAAGGCGCAGCTACTTCATATATGATTACACAAGTATTTATACAAATCTTAGTAAACGATGCTATCTTATACTAAGTAGGAATCACTCACTGTTTCCCTCAGTCGTTCAATTTCTGTGAACCATATTGTGGTAAATGCCAACTCGTTGCCCAATCTGCCCCGTATACCCCGCGCCTCATGCTGCGGACATGTTCGAGCGCTTTTACATTACTGCGCACTTATCCAGCGTAAGGTTAGTTAGGTAGGACATCTATTTCGCCTTGTATCGTTCATTCTTCACTGTTTCAGACATCAGATTTACAAGCATCGCCAGTCTCATGTGTATAAATTAAATTGAAATTAGAGAAAATAAAGTGTGGTTAGGTGAGAGGCAATAAGAAAATGTCCAAAGCATATTACTATATGTTATTAAAAAGGCGTAGAAGGCACATATTTTAATGACGGAAAAGCCTTGTGCTTCCTCGAAGATCTGGCACAATGCTGGCGCACAAATATGGTGTTCGTAAAGAATATAATACGATTATAGCGATTTAGAGGTTAATTAATAGCAAAAATTGGCACCTTATTCGGGAATGCGGCAACACTAGATTTGAAGCCCACACTGCAGTGAGGTTACGTCGACGTAATTTTATTTCTTATCTGTTAATCTCTACCTGTAGCAGAATAAATCGAAAGGAAATACAAATTAAATATTCGTACACTGAGGCAACCCTATGAAATACAACGAAAAGGAAAGCGTCATGCTTTGCTTCTACTTTCAGCCTGTAATATTAGAAATTACTTCAAATATTAATAAATTCAACTATTCAAAATGATTAAAATCTGTAAAGAGGTTGAAAGCACGCACACAATCGTCAGCAATTAATAGCAGTCACCCACAAATCGGAAGGTCCTAGCAAACATATCTTAATCTTTATATAAATTTAGATAAAATATTGGTTTACTTATGGCTGATATATATGGTAATTGGCTAATACTTCTATAGCCGACTCGCAGTTGACAAGTCTGGATACTGATTTTTAGCATCGCTCTACCAGGCAACAGTACAAACGGTTTATCAGGCTGTAGTGGAGAGAGCTATATTTTCAGCTGTTCCGGATCAATCAGATCTCTTCAAAAATCCCCCAACATATCTAACAGATACGCGGTCCTGTACACTCGTTCAAGCTATTCTAGTAGAGGAATACCTAGTAGATCGCGCTAGTTTTTTCGCGCTGCGAAGGCTGCCTCTTAAAGCCTATTAGGACGAATGATACAAGATATATCTTAATGTCTATATATCTAACTGATTTAATTAAGTGATCTGAACAATCTATCCTAAAATAATTGTGTAGCACTTTAGAATATCCATTTCAATACTCATACTGATATATGTGGCATGTATCGTGATACTTAAGCGTGTGTTTAGGCCTTCGCTTGTAAGTTTCAATACGTATCTCAAAATTTCCTTTATCAAGCTGATGTTCTGCTGCATGTTAGGAAATTAATCCGCATCTGGCTTCCGTGCAAAATGCACGCATATTGTTATATGATAATGCGTATTACCACCAGTATATTTATATAGTTGCTTCACTTGGGCCTATTAAACATATCTGATTGTCGTCGATTTTTTACATACCAAAATCAAAATGGCGGCATTCAGCGAAACTCTAGATAACAACTATAAATAGAGAATATATGAAGCGCCAAACCGGCGATCCATGGCTGCTTGCTGGTACCGCTCCCGTGCTTCCAGCTCCGTGTCCGGGCGAATCATACCATGTTGAATATCTTTATGGCTAGTAACGACTGTGCGCGAAGCTGAACCAAATGCTGGCAGAAGAAGCGATCTCATGAGCTGGTACGCAGCCTTCTTTGAAGAACTGTACTATTTGGTTCGAAACACTCGTGTATACCTTCGACGTCAGTCGAAACGATCTGTGTGTCGGTGTGCGGTGCTGCGCTTCTTTCCGTAAGAAGTCCGTGGCTGACGTAAATGGGTCAATGCGGGAGAAGGGAGGATCGTCCAGAACGCAATAGAACTAATAGAAATATCTCGGTGCCTCCGGAACGCTACTAATTTGGCAACACTTTTTGTTTTCATCGTGCAACGTTACAACCCGAATCGGGATTCTGCGTCACGGCAATTACTAGAATCAGACAATTTACTAACGTTGTATCGACGTCTTTTGAAAGCGAAGCGAACTACTGACGTACGGCATTCTAGCTCGTCTACTGATGAATGCACAGCGTGGCTTCTACAACTTATGCCCACATGTGAAAATGACTGCCTATACATACGTGTGGTTCGTAGCACGAACCAGGGAACTATTCCTGATTCATACTAAATGCTTTGGACGAAGACCGGTCAAACTAGCTAACAGGGAATTTGTCCTAAGACGCTAATCCTGTGAGCGTGCCTAAATCAATTCCAATTATATTAATAAAACTCATCACGCTGCGTGTACCTTACACAGATAATTGCTTGCCAAAGCAAAATTTTCTTTTTTTTTTTTTCTAATCTTTCGAGTTAATTGTTTGCACTGTCGGCGACGTCAACTAAATCGAAATGTTTTTCGTACGGATGCAGGAATCGTTATTGTTTGACAGGGCTCAGCCGAGGATTCGATAAGTAGAACAGGAAAGAGTATAGGGCCTAAAAAGTAGAACAGGACACGTAATGAAAATTCAAATATATCGTTGCATTATTGAAATGATTCTCACTTTCACACTTTTTCATGCTTTTGACTAAGGTCGTATAAAAGTGGTCGTTTTTTCCTATGCGTTTTCAAAGTACTGCTGACAGACTATTAAAGTGGAAAGTCCGGCCTCGATAAATTGCTTTTCGACGAGACAACTAGATAAATTTAAAATCGATCGATATCCGTTGCTTTCGGTTCAGAGACTTTAGATAGTTTATCCATTGATTCTTGTTCGTGATGTTTAAAAACCGTACTGCCGGAATATCACAGGCGCTACTTTGTGCATGTTTCCAAGTGCTTGTATAGTTGTTACTTAACGTTATCTGTTCTTTAAGAATACTGTGTGTATTGAAGTAATAATTTCATATCAACATAAGCGACATATTTCCTGCGCATGTCTGCGTAACACACGACTGTCGCTCTATATCTGTGTCTTCTATAACATAGTCTTCTCGCGCTCCGGACCCTCCCGGCTACGTCGAGCGGAGCAGAAGGATGGTTGTGAATCGGCTCGAATCTTTTCTATGCTAAATTTTGCTTCGGTGGCACTTCGTCTAAGAAGCGTTCCTAGGTCCTATTTAGTCTTCACGTGTTCCGATGCTTGTCTAGCTTCTTCAGCTTGGTCGTAATAGTGTTAAGCTCAACATAGTGAAGGAAATAAAGACGGGATTGTCTGGTCTTCTTAGCCGCTAGAGTTGCAGCTAGATGATAACGGTGCGCCCTGTGTTGTCGTCTGTGATCGGCTGATGACCGGACTGCAGAGCGAACCGACCCCAGTCAACAGCCACGTCAGGCTCCTACTGGTTGCGTTCAACTGGTTTTTCCGCTAGTCAAGGGAACCCGCTGAAGAGGATGTAAGAGGCCCTTTGTAAGATATCTGAAAAACTTCCTACGACTGGAGAATCGGGTTGCTAGGCCAGGCCGGACCTACACAAACGTTTCGCAGGCTCGTTTTTACGTGCAATTGATCATACAGTGGGTTTACATGTCTTTGTGTTTGTGCGCTTAAGTGAGTGATGCAGTGAAGTAAGAAAAAAAAACGATAGAAATATAAGTATTCGAAAACACTGCTTACCTGACCATCTGGATCTAGATCTGTATTTCCGCTACATAACAGTGAACAACGCTTTCTCCCACGTATAGGTTCGAGCAAAATTTTACGGCATACATGATTACTAAGTGTTTGTATGTGTATTATGCAAAAGGTAAAGTCACATAATATTGCATATACTGTACATGCAGAACTGATTCGCGCAACTTACTTCATTTCAATTGCATAGTAATGTGCGATACCGTAGACAACAAATGGCGAGCACGATCTTTGCGAACGAAGAAGCCAAGAAGTGCTCAAACATGGGGCTAAGTATTTGGAAATGGATCAAGCGAAATCATTGCGAGGTGGGCTGTTAATCTTTGGTTATTTCTGATGGTGCTTTCCGCGACTATCGTCCATGTGCATGCATGGGCCGTGTCGGAACAGTGATCAGCTTTCCGCTACTGCTCAGCTGATTCCTAACTACATACATATGTGAAATTGAAACAAAACGTGTTGTTGGGAGCATACTATAGCTGAGTAGATTTCTAATATCCCTGTGATAGCTTGGTGGGTAACGAGTCTGGTTGATAGTCGTAGGGACGGTTGTGGTTTAGGTTCGAATCCGGTCATTGACTGCCGATTTTCTTCATCCAGCCGTGTGATGGAATGCTAAATGGATTAAGTAAACTAAAAAGAAAAATCGAACAGTAGAGAGAGTACATATAAGTTGAAAGATTGCCTTGAACCGTTGAAGTTCTACCTATCTTAGAAGGGAGCGTTTGTCTTTGCGGAAGTTCGAACCTGACGTTCCATTATTGTCGTGTGAGCACTGGTTAAATTAAAGCAAGGTAGAAGAGAATAGTTAAAACTAATAGCTCTGCTAGTTCTGGAAAAAAAAATATCTAAATCTTTGATACAATTATGTCAAACACTACGATTGGGATTTAGATTAATAATAAATTAATTGAAAACACATATGAACAAGGTACCACTAAATGTATATATGAGATTGCATTAATGCAATGGCCGGTTGTACAGCGAAAGGAAGTGTGACTTAATAACTTTGCTAGGCAAAGTCCATCTTGGATTATAAGTTTACTAAAGTAAAGCCCAGTTAATTAATACTCCTCCATACGATAAAACAACCCTTTACGGTAAGATCTAGGTAGGTAGATGTTATTATATCTATATATATATATATATCGTGGGCTATGTTTTAATGCTTAGTTGGCCCATGCGTATTTCGTACGACCACAAAACAGAGTAGCTATCAGATGCAAATATATATATATGTATCTATGTTTTATGTATATATATACATATATCTATAGCTGCATCCGCAAATGTTCTCATTTTTCAGGAGGCGGCACAGTAGCAGTCTATGCTGGTTATTACGGCTAAAATTTCAGAATTCATAAACATTACTTCTATCTATATGGCTATTCCTTCTGAACCATGAATTTTACACAAATCTATGAAAAATGTGTCTAAAATTTTGACAAGCCGTGCAGGAACGGAAGTTTCTGTACAGCATATGTTTATTCACTCTTCCATACGCAAACCTAATTATATCGATTAACGACAGATCTGCAGGATTCGATAGGGTTCGTTGTCTCGTGCCACCTTACTTAACAAGCTGGTAAAATTTGTCATAAAATTCAACTTATTGATTTTTCAGAATTAGTTAGTGCTATTATTAGTATTATTTTTTACTGTGCATACGAATTTCGAGTACGCTAAATGCGATAATAAGTTGGTTGCATCAAAGCTGCGCGCTGGCTGATAACTTCATCATAAGTTGTAAGCGGCCTTACAAATGGGTTTCGGTAAAAAGATCAATGTTGCCTAGTTTAATCGAGTCGCTGGCCACGTTTTTTCGCCTTTTATGTTCCCTTCCTCACGTAATGAAATACGCTTACGCAACCGCCGGGCTGGACCAACGCCAGTGGTCTGACAAGCGCTGGGCCTGCTGCACCTATGACATGTGCTAATTGAAAGCCGTACTAAACTTCGTTTATTAAAAATTAATGATCCGAATCATATCACCATCAACCGGTTGTTTTCACTGTATATACGTACGCACAGCCATCTCAGATGCACCAAAACAATTTTATATGCCAAAAGTATAAATAAGTGAAGAGAATATTTTTGTGAAACTTGCTGTACTGGCTCACATCCAAAAATTATAACGAAAAAATAAATAAATATTTACACCAGCTTTACGGAACGCGGTAGTTACGAAATGGACATAACCAATGGAACCTACTCTCGGAACGTAAATAAACCTCGATCAACGCCGCACATCTATTTACCGTTCGATACTATTCGTGATCCTTTTGCTTGAATGACGCGAGATAGAGGTGTTGATTGAATTACTAGTACGGCACGTACACATTTTCGGGTTCTGCATTATTGGTATTTCTTGAGACGATGGCGCTACCACGATGATTATGCAGGCTAAAATTTCCTTAGGTTCAAAAGAGGATACGTGGAATAAGGACAAACATTTGAGGCTCATTTCTACCGTACGACGACCTACAACGAATCGATACTGATTATAGAGCAAATTATAAAACATAATTGCATATGGACGTTTATACGACGCAAATAGTTTGGACTGTTCCTTTCGTGAATTTGATCGTAGTAGCTCTATTTTTTTATAGATGGCAGACGACGCAACGATGTTTCAAAAGAAACATAACACAATCGCAAAATGAATGTACATAAAAGAAACAAACAGCTAATACGCGATATCAGGCTGTATCTCACTGCTCGAATAACCTCCTTTTTGAACAAATCTTTGTACAAAAAACGTTTAATTCTTGTCTAAATCAGCTATTCACCGAATTCAGATGTTACCGTCTGATATGGAAATATCTTTACTCTTTACATCAATGAGTAGGATATTATTGCTTATCGTATTTATAATGGAATGAGATATGCGCAGATCGTTTATAATATGTCCACCTCCAAGCTAAGGCCGATTTTCAGGGATTCTCGGGTTTGTAGGTAGTACGACAATGTGGGCTTGGGCAAACTACAACGCTACAAAAATACACACAACTTCATATACTTCTGCTACAATGATTTTTCTGTGACTTCTCTGTAGGTCTGATACTAGTACTCGTTTTGTAAAGTCTGCTTCTATCTGTGCAAGCTTGATATTCAGCACTCGTTTCAAATGTACGATAACGGTAATGATAATCTGAATAAATAAAACGTTACTAGATTTTACAGTCTTTGTCTACCACATTGGCTTTTGCTCTTGACCCGAAACAGCTGGCTGTCGGAGCCCACGTTTATTTGTCAGTTAAATAAGTCCAAAATGCAACGACATCCAATACTTTAAGCTTTTTCTTCACGCCAAACAACGTATTGTTTACTGAAATATACACTAATATACGGCAGGCGTTTCATTACTTTGCATATAAATGAGAGCTACTATTGTAAAGCAGGGAACCATTTATCTTGACAAGATGGGGTGAAATGTTACTGTGTCCGCATGAACCGGTCCATATGTCTATCTGAATCCAGAGTAATTTATTTATTATGCACAATAAGAGTAAACTTGTTTCGTCAGCACGAAGTACGTGAACGAAGAGTCTGTTAGGCTGTAATTACAAAGCTTGCCGACCTTATTTTATAATTAGGCTTTCGGCAGTAATATATATAACGGAGAACTATGCTTTCTGAGCGAAAAAATTGTGACAAGTAATTTCTGTAGCCCATCATTGAAGCTAAATTAACAGAAGTTCTACAGAAACCTAAGTGACGGTATAAGATTTAGGCTATACGGCAGATGCATTGAAATTTCCTATTCAAGATTCCTTAACTTGTGGGGAGTAACTATATATACATGGTCTGACAGTTTGCCGTGGCAAAAAACACACCTCTTGCGTTCGCTAATTGATTCTTTTCAATGGCTTGTTGCAATTTTATAGACAGTAAAAGTCCGTATCCATCGTTTTGGTAGGCTATAGCAACAACTCACAATTCACGAACACCTAGTACCGTCTTTTTGGCGGTAGTCCGAAATTTGCCATAAATTTTACAGCCTATCTGTTAGTTTTTTTTTTTTACTTACGTTTGTGATTCACTGTTCATCATCAATGAACAAGAAATTCAATGTTAGAAGTAATTTGGTTTCGTTATATTTCTGTAGGGTTCCGCAGATGAAAATGCAACCAAGCATATTTGTTCGTGTGGCACCCAATCAACGAGCTTTTTTGCAGCTGACCTTCTTCAAAGCACTTAAAAGCTGTTCGCTTGCGGATGCTTAGCTTCTAGGCGATATCGCGACCACTCACGTGTTACTCTTGCCTAACTTTTGTAAGAACTTCATTGATTTTTCCCGATGAAGTTCCCAGAATAAAAGCAACAGAACCGTCTTTGGGCCGGTTCTTCCGATAAGCCGTTTTGATTATAAATAGCACAGATTTTTTTTCTACGGGTCCGGACAGTATTTGCGCCATTATCGTAAGAAACTTGTGGAACGTAACGAAAGTCTACTCATCTTCATGGTGCTTTATCTTAAAGAAGATATTCAAACAAATTAAACACTCTACTAAAACGTCAGCTTTCACATGATAGTAATGTCAATTTACCGAAATTCACACTACCTGAGATACGTCAGAAAAACGGTCAACGTTTTCCCGAAACACCATTATATTATTCTTGTTATTAATATTACCTCTGCTATTATTAATACTAATTATAGTATGATTTTCCATAGAATAGAGGACTCGCGTTTGTTCCTTGGCCGTTTTATGGTATAAGCAAAAGTTAGAATATTATAGGAAACGAAGGCATTTGCCAAGTTGTATAATTACTTTGCTATCACTTGAACCTTTCGTTTTCTAATTTTTCTTCATAAGCTGCACTTCTCTAGTTTTACCACGCCTTTGACGACCAGCGCATATCATTATTACCGACGAGATGTCCGAACTTTTAAAAGACAGGGTATCCAATTCGGTGTTAAAAATAGTTACATTTTGTAAATATGGCAACTTTGAACAAA
This sequence comes from Varroa destructor, assembly GCF_002443255.2. Lineage (NCBI taxonomy): Eukaryota > Metazoa > Arthropoda > Arachnida > Mesostigmata > Varroidae > Varroa > Varroa destructor. The sequence continues at coordinate 3,686,523 of NW_019211459.1, read as the reverse complement.
GCTAACATATATGCTCACTAAATAGTGGATTCGTTCACTTCCAAAAGATGCATTCACAACTTAAATAATCACTGATGTTCTGCTTACAGTTACTTTACATTACTTCAATTTTATGTAATTAAGTTAAAAGTTCGAGATGCACTTCTATCATAACCTGCTGAATTTGCTAAACAATTATTTATTGTTTCATATATAATGTCAGACTTTCCCAAGTGAATTGTCTCTGATACTTGACTTGTTGGTTCATCAAAGGAGACGAGGGACTTCCTCTGAACAACGAGCGAATATAGCTCTCGGAAAGTAAATCCATTATCTTTTAATTAATCCAAATTAAATCCATTCTAAATGTTAATAGATAGAAGCTTTGATGTACAAAAATTTTACATTATTAAATTTTTATAACTGCAGCGTAACAATCGACACCTCTGAGAAGTGTGCTTTGTGGGTTCAATAGAGATTTTATTTTATTATTTAATATAATATGCTAGAAAATTAACCCGAATTTACCAACGATTACAGTCGATACAAGTAAAGGCAAGATAAAAATGTTCCCTTTACATAGGCCATATCTTGTACACACACAGTAAAGCGATGTGGAGAGAATAACCATTCCGCTACAAAGCAAAGGCATTAGACTGATAGAAACTGGAAGTGACTCGTAGTTATTTTTCAGTGCAGCTCGGTTTGTACCGTCCTTCTTATATGGTCTTAAGCCACTCGTTTCATAGCTGCCATCATCACCATAAGTAACGCCACTTTCTTGACCCTCTTTCAACGCGTATTCGCTTCAGACCGTCGATCAGCGCCTAGCGCCAAGGAGCATCAAAGACAGCGGCCACAGACTGGCTACTAGACGAATGCGACTATCCTTGGAAAATCATCAATCCGATGTTGTAGCAGTGTTAACAAAGCACAAGATCTGTAGCGACAATCACTTAAGAGCCCAGAAGCAACAGCTGAACTAGCGTCACTTCCGTTCTGAAGCAGACTGGTGTGCGCATTGATCTAAATCCTAGATCCGTTCTTTTAACCGCCAGCTGTGCACATTTGGGGTTGCAAAAAGTTTCGTTGTAGTTGGCTCCCCTGTCCCTGGGTCTCTATTGAAGGATCCTAGTGCGACCGGGTGTTGGTCGTCGTGATGGTCTGTGCCATTTGCTGATTTGTTCTTTCTTCAACTTGAATCTGGCACTAGTGCCCGTGTGCCTTAGGACTACTAGTAATTCACCTGCTCGTTGCATTTAGGACTTCACGCCTCGTCGCGTGAAGTCACGTTAAGTGTTCGAGTGTGAGCGTAAGTCACAAGCGAATGACAGAGCACGTATAGAAAGAGACTCAGTGTAGTGGCAATACTTTGTTTGGTCATAGCGGAATAGTGAGGCTGATCAAACCCTTCTACGTAGCAAGGTGAGATGGAACTTATACACTTCGTTTAACCGTGAGCGACAGACTATTATGATCTTTCAACAATCTGTGTTTGTTTTCTTTAATTGTGAAACATCGAGAGGTTTGAGAACGAGCAATATTGAATGTACTTATTCTGCTATAACAGTCAACTAGCTTACGCAGGCATTGTGAGACGAGGCCCCGAAGTTTTGCAAGACGTATTAAAAGTGTCACTAATTATTGCCTTAAATTAAATGGGGCTCTATTGTTTCGAGTTAAGTTATTATTATATATTAATTAATTTTTATTATTAATTAACTAATATTTATTAATTAATTCAAATAAAAATATTATGCAGTGCTACTATTCTAATATATAAGCACTACGCGTTTGTTGGCCAAAGCGCTTGTATATTCTGTGCAATAAAGACAATCAATACCATTTTCAATCGGCCTCGTATTCTCAAAAGGCTTAATATTTTCACCAGAATCTTAAAATGTTCCAGTTTGGTAATAAATTTTGGTAACCGCGTATCTGCAGGTATCCATTCTCGTACGGAAAATACTTCATCAACTTAGCCCAAAAACCCTGGGACTCATTTGTTCTTCAAGTGGGGACCATCAAAAGTAATTTTATATAGCGACTTAAGTACTGCAAATACGTTTGAAAGCAGATATTAGACCATTTTATACAGCGGCGCGCAGCTTTAAGTTACCGTTTCCAGAAAAATAAGCTCAATATGTAAACCACATTTGCAAGATTTTGTAGATTTTGAACGAACAAAACTTGGACATATATATATATATATATATAGGTGTTTCAAGATAATTGGCTAGCATCTATGGTTTCAACGTTAAGCGATGACTTCAAATCTTTACCACTACTGTTTTTAAGATAGTGTAATTTCTATTGTGTCTATTTATATATTGTGAAAAATCATAATAATAATAATAATAATAATAATATGATTAATGGCTTACGTTATATAGATGTCGATTTTATCAGAGAAGCAGTAGTTAAGCGAATTAGGCTTGGTAACGATAATTTTCTCAATTATCCCTCTCCTACGGCACTGTAACAGTTATAACAGGTTCCATCTGTTTGTTATTATTTTTACTCCGAAAGATATGGACATCTGTGAGATCACGATGGAGTGCCTGTAATTATCTAATTTATGTTATAGCAAACAGCAACATACGTGTACAGCATCAGCCCACTTTCATCCGGAGACACCCAGAATTTTTGTCTATTCCTTGTTATATTTTTCATCCTTGATTCGCATTGAACATAAATACCGGACACTCTAACTGAACGCTGTTATTTCCGTAGCCTAACTTCAAGTGGGTTCAGACCCGCATGTCCTGAATCTACACTTGAAAGCAATGATGTAGTTACCATGCCGAAATTATCCTTGTGGTTCCAAAGCAATTTTCTTTATTCAGCTCTCCCATCACCCTGTTTCAGTAAGCTCATTACATAATTCTTGTAAGAATTGCATGAAACGTCACGTTGACTGCTCGCGCGGTCACTTGATTCAGATATTTCACCGTAACGTACTAGGTACTCCATAATCTTATAAGAAATGTTTTCCCTTAGGTCAATAAACTTATTCTTTTATTGCAACTAGCCGTCCGTCACTCTGCTCGTGGTCACATTGACTCGTTATCTCGAGGTGAAACTTTCACGACTATATAAGAAGAAGTAGATTGATAGGTAAAAACCAAACAAGTGAAATTTCCTTGGTTTCGATTTCTTCGTCGTTACCTGGAGAAACACCATACATAGATCTTAAAGCGTACCGCTCTGAAAATTAAGCATATTTAGAAGTTTTACAAGCTTTAAGTCATTGCTGAAAAAAAAAAATGTCCGAATATGTGCCACTTCAACACCGTCTATATCAGAGTGTGGAAAAAAGATCCATAAAATTCTTAGCCTAAGCATTTTTTGATGGGCTATTTATTTTCCCATAACGTCTCCTCGTTGATCTGAAAAATCGTTCGAATCGTTTTCGAGATCAACTGAACATAACCGTACGTGCCAGTTATCTCAAAGATGCTTCTAATGATATTTTTATAACATAAGCATATTTGCGTATCTTTGTCGCCGATCAACGTGAACGGAAATACGTCTGTCTCGAATAAATTTTCAATTTAGCTTTGATTTAATGACTAATATGGTCATGATAAAAAAGAAAAGACATGTTTGAGAACAATCTCAACAATTACTACTGGACAACAATTTGAAAAAATTAACGATTCGCTCTATATTGGAGTGCAGGGAAGACTATCGTGAACTAGGAGGGATTAAGAACTACATGGCTTGTTGAAGAAGTTTCTGAGAAAGGATCGGTCTTTTCACGTACGTTGCTTGCTTTCTCGACCGGTCTAATAATTACCTAGAAGCTTAAAAAAATTAAACTGCTAACAGTTAGAGACAACTGACCGATGGGAGCGTATCGGATGTTAACACGAGGATCAAAAGACGATTCAAACACACGATCGTAAACTATCTTACTAGATATATATCTAGTACGAATATCCAGTACAATAATGATGGTCGAACTGATTACATAGCTTTATGCAGTTACGCCATAAACGAATCTAACATCGAACCCACTTTAGCTGATATCGGAAAAGGTAGCAAGATAATACCAGATAGATAGTATTTGTTGCGTACACATTCCTAGCGCTATATAAAAATAATGCCTCCGTTATGTTTTATCCTATTTACTATTCAGCTCAGTTCAAACGAACCGCTAAATAGTCTGCTAATAATGCGAGCCCGCTAAGCTAACAATAAGAGTTCAACGTTGGAGATTACCATCATACTGAACATGTTATTGATTCCATAATCTAGGTGCCATAAATAATAATAAACACACTGAGAGGCTTTCCGTCTCTTGATTTAGAGCGTAGCGAGCAGCCCACGCGTGTGACGACATTTGCGTACCTTTACCACCGATTAACATAAACGCAAATACTTCTAAAAAAAATATCTCAATTATGCTGGACAAATCCCTCGCATAATCGGTATTATCTAACGTCAGCTTGCCACGTTCACGCTACACATACATACACACACAAACACATATATCCAAGTAATTTTCTTATAACTGCCTATTAGTACTGTGAATGGGATGACTGTAACACTAAAAAAAAAAAAAAAAAAACGGCCTTCGTGACGAGCCTATTCTACCGCAATCTAATAAACTTGCACAAACTGTTAGGAAACTATTTTACAAGGCAAGGGCCGCTAGCTAACTCAAAGCTTTTATTGTTCTATCTTTTTTTTTTTTTTTCGGTCATTTTCCTTCTGTACACACTTTGACATCTCTTTTGTGGTATTTTCTGGTTTCGTGTCGCTGACAATGTCTGATCAGTGAGAAAAACCCCACAGCACCAATAGTTTATGATTAGTTATGATGGACTGAGCTGCATTGTGTGAGATGAGAGGGACAGCGAGGTCATCTTTTAACCTTCAATGGCGTCAATTTTTATTAGATATTTAGCTTCCACTCGTTATATATATATGGTTAAATAACCGTAGATATTTTTTTTTGCAACAATATCGAGCAAAATGTATTGAAAAATTCATTCCTCGACTATAACTACAAAATATATTATGGTACGAAGGATCTTGTGTAGAAGTGACAACCAAATATAATATTAACCAAAACACACCACAACTAGTAGAATCTTCAAACATTTAAAAACAGGCAGAACACTCATAATCTATATCAATCTTCTTGACAATGTTCAGAGGCTTTTTAAGACCTCACTAGCCTGTGTACTGGAGAAAACGCAGCAACCCCTCTCTTCCATTACCCCACTTTTGAGCGACCGAATCCATATCGAAAATTTCGAATAGCACTTATGAACACTAAGCCGGATAACTGTAATGTTGGATGTTCTTTTTGTTCAAAGAAATGTAATTATTATTATTATTATAGTTCGAATTGAACGTATAATGTTATTCAGCAAAGGATTAGAACCGCAGACATCGTGGCCTAAGGCCCCAACCATACGGCCCCATAAGTAGGGATCAAAGAAAACTCGCTTCTAACTATACTAAGCCCCAACTATTTCAAGTACCCCAATTATAAAAATTATAGTAAAAGTGTGTTGAACACTAAGCGTACCATAACCTGTCGAACTGATCCTTGTTCGCATATTCCAGTATTAGGTTAAAGTGAATTTTTGTGAAACATAGACCAATCGTATTTGATAGAAATCGATCTCATTTTATTAAGGCCGATAGCTAAATTTGCAGCCGGGAGACAGGTTTAGAGAAGACTTAGGTTTACAAGAAGTATACGATTCATTAAGCGACATTGGAAATATACGAATAGTGACAATGATTTTTGACGCCTTTACTATCAACGGCACAGTTATAGCTGTACTCGGGTGTGCGTCTTGAAAATGTAAGTCACTGTACTCTTGGAGAGAGAGAGAGAGAGAGAGAGAGAGAGAGAGAGAGAGAGAGACCCGGGGTGTAGACACACTTCGTTTCATGCTGGAAGCCGCCATCTATCATGTCTATATCTATATATTCCACATGTAATAGATATCATATATAAGATATAATACTAAATTTAGAACTTGGAATATAACCCAACAGTGAAATTATTTTATTCTCAAGCGTAATTTGGCGGTGATTATGGGCACAAGCGGTTCCACAAGGTATTGAGGAGACTTGAGCTTCATATGAAAAGGTGTCGTATGAGAAAGGAAAAGGGTCGATGTGCGAATGTGCCTTCTATAAATAGGTTTGATTTTTGTTGTTGCAGCTCAGTGTTCAGTATAGAACTAGACAGGTGGTTGCTAACTTGAAGTTGCGCGTTCCATTCAGAAGTACTCTTCGAGCAGCCTACAAATTGAGATATCAATTAAGACAATTAGGAAAAATATAAACTAAAATTAAAAGAGACGCTTATGGTACAGACCAGACTTGATGATGATCAGACACGGAATTTGGATATCTGTGCCATATTAACGCTTCGATATGCGCAACTGCAGCAGAGAAAAAATATGACTCTGTTTTCGTTTCATGAAATAATGTTGGATCTGCAGTCATGGCGATTTACTGATCCTAATTGGTATAACCAGAGATACTATTACCCACAACGTAATATTGCAACATAGAAACTCATCAAGACAACCCATAATAATAGATGAGAAAATTTGTCTCGTCAGCGGTAAATACGTCCGCCATTTTCTAACTATCCTTTACCCATTACGTAATGCTCAATCTTCGATACTATATAGCCACCATGAGTTATACACAGCGTCGTACTAACCGTGTTGCATCGTGGCTGGATTCGTAACATTCGATTGCATTAATATATTGCATATCGGCTCGTCCCTACATGTACAACAAAGGCCGAGTGACACCTAAAATGGGAACTACCAACTGACATGGGTTAATATTCAGATCAATATGCGAAAGTTACATCTGAGGAAGATGGTCTGAATTCAAGTCTAAGCAAGGCGAATCCATAAGAACGTCGGGAAGGGCCTATGAGACATTTTTACATGCGACATAGATTGGTAGAAACAATAAGGTTACGCCAAGGCCATTATACCAAGCAACCGCGGGCAGCTCCGGGTAAACGGTTAGTCTCTTCAAGCCTCGATAACTAAGTGATTGTTTTGGAACCAGTTTGTGAAGACGCCAGCATCGAGAAGCACATAAACTGCAACTAAATGCTTCAGAAACAAGGAAATTTGAGAAAAATTTCAATCCATGAATCCCGAGCTTGTGAAAGATCCTGTCGTAACCTTACGAAAGCAGACTTTCAGTAAACATGATCCAATCAACTTGAAAAGTACATAGGGATCATTATGAGTTTCCATCGTAATTCTGCTGCCGGCAACGGCGCTGCCAATGATGCCGGAAATCTAGGGGATTTGGAAATTTAGCCTTTGAAATCTAAGCAGTTTCAATATGCATGCGCTCGTGAGCTTTCAAGAAGACAGCAACGCCTCTCACTCGCGGTAATATTTAAAACCTTTCAGCATTGTGGCGGCAAACTCTGTCACAAGGCCTGGACATGTAAGGTGACCTAACGGTTGATGCCATTTTGCATATCACATAGCATTGTTACTTCATGTATTATATCATACACATGGAAATCCAACGAATTTCCGTCATAAATTTGATATTTGAGGCTCGACAACGCGCATAGCATCATTGACATCGTTTCAAGATGATGCCGTACTGTATATTTAATCTTATTGCGTGCCCTTTTAAGAGCTTTGGCAGGGTATTTGGAAACTACCAGGTAACAATTTTTAAGGACAAAGCTCCGTGGCTAGGTTATGTATTCAGTGCACATTTATATGCTTGCCCTGCCAACATCCAGTTAGTGCTACTACTGCAAAACTCGATAATAACAATTGTGTGAGGTGTCATATCTTACCTTCATATGCCATTTTTTTAAAGGGTATATGCGTCAAGCGACTTTACTTTTATAGCATAAATTTAAAAAAGTATCTGCTCGAACAACAATATATCTAGAAATGCCTCGCGCATTGAAAAGATTCCCCAATAACTCGCTTATAGCGCGTCCATAAACAGAAGTAATATATATTGCCACAACGATTATAGGTTCTCAACCTCAGGGCCAGTAACAAGTCCAACTATTAAAAGTCTACCATTGTATAATTTCTATGACGAACAATATCCATGCTAGCACCCGCGACATCTCCACTTGAAACAACTGCTTCGGGGTTGCCATAGCGACCGCATGTTTCTGAATTGGCGCCATTGTTTTCAAATCGAGCTTTACGTCAGCGCTACATACGTGCAACAAAAACGCAAAGCATCCTGCTTTCAGCGCCAGGACCGAGCTTTGCGAGATCATTTCTTAGCATGAGGCGCCGAACTGTGCCGTCGTCCGATTCGCCATTACCACAGTTCTTCATGTTCTTCCTATGCGAAATCGCTATCTGGCATATTATGCTTACAAACGGTCTACCGAAATTTTTTAACTAAGCAGCTCATATGCTATGCAGTTTGAAGATAGATAAGATAATTACCTCAGTTCGTGTCAGGCGTCACTGTGTTATTGACTCAGATATTCAGGTATTCAGAAATGCTTGAAAAATACATTGTGCTGATACGGAGACTAATATGAGTTAACGAATAAATATGTGTCTGTGATGATATTGACGCTCACTGATGTTAGCCGACGGCAACGTTGAGCCAACGTGTTTCGCCAGAAAAAAAATAACCATGTTCGCCCCCCAACCAAACACCCCTCATTATCCGTATAACAATTGTTCAATGTCAACCCCAACGTCATTCTAAACGACTATCCCTCCCAGCTGTATAACCGTTTAAACCTGCGTGTAAGCGTCTAGAGAAAATTTCTAATAGCCGTAAATATAATCCTGAATCAGCATTACCAACAGTAGAGCTCTGTTTAGGCGCTGCTGATGAAGTGATAGGGTTTTAGCTTGAGTTTCTTTTCGAATCTGGGAGCCAATTACACAGGTGGCGCAAGTGAACTTCTTATTTGCTATCAGTTCGGGTATGAAGAAGAAAGTTGTATTCTAGCGCCACTTGTTGTGGTTCACAAAGTAATTTAGGTCTTTACATGTTATCGGACAGCTCTGTACATTGGCCTTTTAATATAGCCTGTCCTTAGCCCTTGTAAATCGTTATTTGCCTCTGTCATTTTTGATTACTTTATGATTTTGGATACAAGGTCCAATTTCTCAATTTGGCTGTTTTAGGTTCTCTTAGATGATACTCCTTGTCGAGTATTCGAAGCGGCATCTTTAACACAGCTGCAGTCGATCACCAGTAGTTTAATATGTCCTAAAATTGATTTGTATAGATAAAAATTTGGTTATAATAGGTTTCGAGGCAATAGAAATGTTTGCCTAAACTTTTCTACAAATTTCAGAGACATGACCCTCATACGTTTGAAACTAAAAATGCATTTTAAAACCCCCGATAAAGGCCTACCTCTGACTACCGATCTAAGATGGAGCTTCCTGTTAAACATTTGACCCCTGGAACCAATTCATAATACAATAAATTTTATTAATTACTTTTTACTTACATACGTTTTCTATCGCCATGTCGATGTTATTCTCTTGTTCAACTTAGAAGCTTTTGGAAAAAATTAAACCACATCAATGAAATATGTATGCATACAATAGCTAAGGCTACCTGCAGCATCCCCATTCGAGAAACAAACAAATAGCGATCTTACCATACGCGTCACTGTTGCCATTAAAATTAATTAAATTTCGGGTATCAGTCATCTATTCAAGGACCGCGCCTATTTCATTTCAATGTGTCAAACGCTTTGTATGAATTACAGGGAAAGATAACACGAGGGAAACTTCCTGCTTGTGAGACTGAATCACTTATTCGATTAATTGACATAATGGCTTTAAACATTTTGTTAACACATAGGTAAAGCTTTCCCAAAAACAGTCGACTTTTCAAAGATTTTAAAGCCTCTCATGCAATAAGAATAATGGCAGGCAGAAGCGCTGAGCTCTCCTCTATTTGACTACGACATCTTGCGCAACCAGAAATAGAGTAACTTACAGATTTGACATAATTATATACTTATTTATAGCCACTATAAAGCAACTTGATACGAGATGAACGCAAATGTCATAGGTGGACTGCAAGTAGTTCTTCTTTCTTCTTCTAGGCATGTCATGGAGCTCTTTGAAAATGGCTTTGCATCCGTGCCTTGCCGATCTCCGTAACCACTATAGCATCTACATAATCTACAACTCATACTGGCTATCACACGTTTCGTGTTCCACTATAAATTACCGTTACGATAGTCCAGACTAGCTTTTAGCCCGGTCTTGTAGAAAGCTTGAATCATTAGGGAGCAGATGGAATTGATGAGATGTCACAGGCGGGAAAAGGTCTAAAATAGACAGTAGGATTGGGGTCTGCAGGTGGAATTAAAGTATGCAGTTCGTCGGATTAGGAGCAAGTGTGCAAAAGGCCAGACATTGCCGCCAGGAAGGCGTATATAACAAATATAATTATTTAATTTTATGCAAGAGGCCTAAAATGACAAAACATAAAAAGGATAGCAGGACGCACTACCAAAACAATGTGGTCCTTCAGTGATCAGTTTCGCACCCCAGAACCGCCAGATTTACGATCTAAGGATTTGGAAAGGACACTGTCGTTATTCATCCAGATCGGATGCTACGCTAGACGTATGAAAAGCCAACAGACTCGCAATCGATTCTCGTTAGGCCTCTTGGTTACTACCGGAATAAAACAAATGCCTAGTTCGAAGGTTTTATTTGCTCCGTATATTAGTGCTAGATTATCTAGGTGATTCTCCATTTTCTATCTTACATTCTTCATCGCCTTGCATGCAGACTTCTGTAGAACGGCACTGGGGATCGCAAGCATGACGATAAGCCGAGTTTACCGTGCTATCGTCCGCCATGGATTGCCAATTGCTTTGTACAGAATGCCGCTAGCATGACACGATACGCGCAAGCTCACGTCGGCGTTGAGCATACACAGCCCCAGCGTACCGACTGCTAGCTGTCGCCACAGGAACACTTCTAAACAAGAACACACGGAACAGTTTTAAACAAGTTAGACGTATGCGTGACGATATCCATTTTCCTAACTATTGAACCGTCCACGATGATCTACGGAGAGATTTCATTAAGGATCCGCTCAGGCACAGCTGATCCTCACTCCTAAACTGTGTTAATAACGACGAAAATAATTCTATCGATTGTTGTAGCAACTAATGTTGTAGCCGCCGCCGTTGTTGCTAGTGGTGATGCTATGCCTCGTCGTATCTGAAGATCGCATTAAATTTATTCTCATTTTCACGGGCTCGTCACGTAAAACACTTGAAAATGCTGGAATATTTTTTCCTCACAATGATATGTTCAGATACACAGTTGCCCACAGTGGCATCTCTAAGCTTCGAGCCGCTTATAAATCCAACTTCTTCACTAATACCTGCTTCACCGTACATACGCACATACAAGTTAGTCTTTATTCTACTATCGATCTGCAGCATAACATATTGATATAGTCATCAATAATATTGCTGCAGAAAATAATGTGCTGCACAGGGTTCTACTCCGACGTATATGTCTCTATAGATTATCATATTAGAAAAGATAGCTAAGGCTCAAACAGATAAGATTCCTAGGCAGCTGTTTGTTCTGCGACATAGGAAATTTTTCCGGAATTCTCGGGTGTTCCCGAGGCTTGCGTTTTATTTAGAGCCTCTCAAAAAATAGGTCATGCTTCTAATACCTGAAGCCAGTTTTAGTCATCCTACACAGGCCTACATCATAACTATGTCCGCAGTGTTAAAAGCAATCTATTATTTTAGATAACGCGGACTTGGACTTAATATTCTACTGGCACAGCCAAATACATTTTTTAGAAGCACCATGTACATGCTTTAAGTTCGTCAGCATTGGCTTATGATACCCTTATACGGGCAGGTTTTCCACGCAACTTAGATTAAGTTAATAGTTCTAGTTTAGATGTAATTACGAGATGTTGAAAGGGGTCGTTTTGAATGCGTCGACCAAAGTGGCATGAACTTAAATTTCTCTATCGTTATATTTATTGCAGCACAAACAGCAAAAATGTCGTCCGAGGTGCTAGGCCCGATTCAAAGTCCCTTCTTTTCCAGCAAGGATCAACGGACGGAAGGATGGCTAATGCTTGACGATCCGAAATTACTTATTACCATACTCGCTTGCTACGTTTATCTGGTAAGAGACTACTATTCGCACAAGCCAGGGGGTCTGTTTCGCTTCTCAACCGCTTGATGGATATCAAAATTGAATGAATTATACAGGGTCCCAAACAATCACTGTAGATAACGTTTGCAAAATGAGTTCACCGTTTAAAATACAGCACAGTTACTACTCCGGTTATAGTAAAACTGCGTAAAGCGTTCTGTCCTATGTCTGTATAGCGGTAATCAGTAATCCTTCTTAAGATAATCTGCTTTCTAACTAATAGCAATGCTTATTATTAGCAATTTTATACAGTTGAAATACGTGCATGGCTGCGTGCACTGTCAGTTCGAAAATGCCAAAGCTTGATCCTCCCGAAGCTTTATTTATTTATTTATTTCGAAACGACTTGATCACGCGCTCTAATTAACCCTCAAATAGACCTACATACACAATGTAGTAAGTACCGTGTCAAGTGGTTGTAGCTCATTTGAAATGAATTTTACCATATTCTTTATAGTGTTTGATACATCTGTTATTATACAATGCTAGGCCACCACTTGAAACGAAAAGAAGATCCTTTACCGTATTTTGCCCTCACGTTCGTTAGCGCCTGTTGGAACTGGCTATTTTTATTGCTAGAAACTTGGTAGGTACGAACTATGATCTAAACAAAGAAACTCTCTATTGAAACTCTATAGCCAAATAGATATTCATTTAGATTAATAGATGATCGAGTTGAAGTTCCTATATGTTCGGCGACATTTTCCCTGCAAATGTGCTAAACCAGGTAAAACGTGCCATCCCGTCCGTGATGGCGAACCGGAAACCGTTCGAGTTGGTGTGGTCTACAAGGCTCTATTCGTTAATTATGGTGGCCTCAAATGTATATTTCTTGTGCAGGACGCTACCTTTAACGTACTTCGGTGGAGGCTACAGCTTCCTGTGCCAAGGTAAGTTGACTTTCGAACTGTCATGCTGTCCCTTCGGTCGTACCGTTCCGCGAATGGCTTTTTTGTTGTGGTTATAAAAAGAGTTCTATGATTCGTTGTGTCCTTTTGTCTTGGATATTTATCTGCCTTATTTTATAAGTTATCTCTTAACTTTAAGTTTGCCTTAATATTAGTTTGTTTCGTTATAGCAAAAGCCTTTGTATTAATTACGCTTAGAAATGCCTCGTAACATGTGAAGGGTGGAACACATTGAATTCGATCAAGTACGTATATGGCATCCTGAGTGCTGGCTTTTTAGCCAATAGGCCAATATTTTGAAAGGAAACTATTATGTTACAGAGCTAATACTCTAGCTTTCCGGGTCGGGTCGGCATTAACTTATTCATTCAATTCCTGGACGTTACTACAGAATACATTTGTGCGAAAACATTAACTCAGTTTCCGATAAATGTGTGTTCCGTTAATAGTAAACAAGGCATTTTGCAGAGCAGGTATCGTTTACCCGGTATTATCAAGAATTATCTAAAACGAACCTATAATATTCATTCGCGAGATAGATACGTTTTGGCCAGAATAAATACCGGCTCAGTTTTAATTAGGTACAGTATTTTTATATAGAAATTTGTGTCTTTTAAATATTAAAAATCGTTCTAGTTAAAAGTGGGAATTTGTCTGTCACGCGTCGATTTCTATTTGTTCAAATCACTTACTTTTAGCCATCACGAGCCTGGTAGTTTCTACAATTCACATACTTACACAGGCTAGCCCCGGCTCCTTCGGTCGTGGAAACGTTTCCTGTTTTAGCACGAAATACTTATTTACGCAAAAGGCTAGGGCAATTAAATGCACGACTGTTTATCAGATAGCATATGTACGCATACAGGACCACAAATGTGGGCCATCCTAACGCCGGTCTCATTTTACGATTTTAGCTGCTGTAACGTCAACAGTATACAGACATCGCCAACGACTAGTCAGATTTAGTAGCTTTACGCAATGATCGGTACATATCATTGTGGCAGTACATCTTGGATATCGTTGGTAAAAGGTAACGAAGTTCAGATGTCAAATGGCCGTCTACCTATTTCCAAGAAATGAGTACCATGTATGAATTGACTCAATTGCAGTAACCTGCTGTGCACTTCTCGCGCGCTCTCTACTGTGAAGTACTCTGGGAGAGCGGGAAGTTTTTGTCAGTTGAAACCTTGAAGGATCTAGCCGTTTAGTCAGGCGGCAAAAAGAATTGTGTTTTTTTCTAACCGGATCGTTTTTGGTTACACTCAAAGTAAACCATTTTTGGATACGAATTCCTCGTTTAGTTCAAGTTCTAACGTGGAGATAGTGACCGCTTATGATTGCCACTATTTCTGCTATTTTTGAGGGTTACGTCATAGCAGTGGATGCTTAACCCGAGAATTTTGCGCAGAAAATTAGATTTTAAAAATGGTTTTTCTCAAAAAATTTCATCTACTCGAATTAGTTCGAATGGAAAGAAAATTCTATTAACTAGGAGTGTAAACAGTGGCTGTACCAGGTTCCACCTGCACTCGACAAGATAATCTATGAATTTGAGAAATGGACCACTGCATAAAAATGCGTAGGGCTGTTTACCTGCTGTTTGCTGCTGCAGCGCCAATCCTAATCTGATATCACATTTTAGGTCGAATGGTAAAAACGAAGGTGCGAGACCACGCGAAGTCAGGCCGTCCTGACACAAGCTATTGTTTATGATAACTTTCTAAAATCTAGCGGATTGATCATAAAAAGTTTCTGTTTTTCGTACAATTTTTAGCTACGCTGCGTAGAATATAATTTAACCGCATCAAGCGAAGGTGTGTTATTCTTCAGTACCAGAGCGAGCGTTCAGTCAGAAATCATTAAGGTGACTAGTCATACTATCACAAGACTGCGGTAAGAACGTTTCGCATACGTAGCAAACTTACTTGATTTGTACCACACGACCCCTGAATGTTTATAACACTCTTAAGTAAAAAGCTTTACTATAAAGTAACAAATGAAAAATGCCGCATTTGAGTTTCGATTCTCTATCCTTCCCCCAAAGAAAATACATATTATATTCGGCAAGAGAAACCGTTTAATCGGAAAAAGTTAACCCTTCTACTTTATATGTGTAATCGATTGTAAACGCGGAAAATGTCTCGTCACCACTAACGCATGCGTAACATCTTCTTTTTTCTTCTTCCTTTACTGCCAAAATGTACAAAACACATACTCATTCACTCATGTATGTCGACACAAACACGTATCTGAACGCGTTCTTCGGGATATAGCGAAGCTTAGCTTACGTTAAATCGGAGCAGAGTGATGAAAATTTATCTCGGGTCATATATAATGGCATAGTGTACAGATCCATTGAATACTTTCGTTAATCATGATTCCAGGATTGACTTTACCGATGATGAGGGTTTACTAAACCACCCTGTAATAATATGCAAGGGACGAAAAAATAGTACGTGGGATTAAAATATATTATCGTTCAGAAGACTGCTAAATAGGCTGTTTACCAGTAATCGCCCATAGCATAATATACGAAATTTTGCGCCTCGCCGAACACATATCAACTAAAAAGGTGCAGGCTCCTACCAAATCAGAATTGAAAATTCACCTGCGCCTAGCGGGACGACTATAAAATCTACAACTCAGGCTCGACGGTTATGGTTGGACAAAAGCCTTAAAAAGCATTGAACTATGTTTTAACTAACTGCACCTTTCTAATGTCTGTAAATGTTTTCTTTCAGGAGTGGATTATGATGACCGGTCGTCTCGCACAATGGAAGTTATTGGGCTAATGCACTCTTATCTATTTGTTCGTATTTTCGACTTCGTTGGCACAATTATATACGCGCTACAAAAGAAATTCTATCGAATTTCGTTGTTCCACGTTTACCATCATTGCGCTTCGGTGACTATTGGGGTGTACGGGTTGACTTACGGTGTTGAGGGTCAGGCCGTATTTGGGGTGTGCGTTAATATGTGTGTGCATATCATATTGTATACGTATATATTTTTAGCAACATTTGGACCCCGTCTAACCCCCTATCTGACCTGGAAGCGCTATCTAGATAAGATTGAACTGGCACAATTCCTTATTATTACATTGCACATCTTGATGCCGGTATTCGTTCGTACCTGCAGCTATCCCGTACAACATTCGCTTTCAGGAATCTCAATGATCGCTCTGATGACCGTTCTTTTCATGTACAACCGAAGACTAGCTTGAGGGGATTACAGGGCGATGTTCGAAATACTACCGCCTCAATGTTTAATGTTGTATGGGCTATTTTTAGTTAAAAAAAAAAATTATCTAGCCACAAGTATAATTACCGTAATAGCACGATGTACAAGACTCTGTACACTCACGCCGAAGTTTGAAAGACATCCGAACTCACGTGCAAGCACCGTGTGTGTGCGAATCTTAGGGTAATATACGAAGCTTGATATTGTCGTGTTTATTTCGTGCTTTGCTCTGGCCGTCTACTATATTATTAGTTTTGGGGTTTTGAAGATAAAATTCAAAACGTATAATAAAGCAGTAAAAACTGGACGATAAGTGTATGGTCGAGTGGTGGAGAAAGATCGAGTACGTTCAAATTCGCTGTGCAGCTCTAAACAGTCATTCTTTGTTTAGTATACTACACAATTTAGACAACGAAAGTTATATTATCAGGCTGATATTTGACACAGAGATTCTAAAAGTTTTTTTTTTTTAGATAAAAAAAAATCAAGTATCGGGTTAACTTAAAAAATAGAATTTAACTTACATGCAATTTAGCTCAAAAACATCAAACTATATGACTGTAGAAAACGCTTTGTATACAGTAAGTAATCAGACGCAATTAACCTGAACATTCAGACTGTCTACACAATGCGGTATGGCCAGCCGTAATCTGCACGGATTGTGTGAATGCTATGTCTTTACTTTCCTCGGCTATCGAATACAGTTTCATAGCTAAAACCAGGCAGCCAGCACGACTATAATAGGTGATAAGGGAAACCATCAGAATACAAATTAGCTATGAGTCTGAGAGAAAAAAAAAAAACTGTTAATGTTTTATAGCGTAAACGTACGTTTTTTCACAATGTTATGATGGAAGTGTTAATATGCGATTACTTGTAGAACGTGCCCTGACTTGTTCGTTCGATGACCCCCCCAAGAGTACGATGTATATCGCCTAGGTAGTAGATTTCCACTGACCTATTCTCAATGTCATGTCTATATAGGTATAAGGATTAGCGACAAATAAACTGTTAGCCGATGCACGGATATGTGTAAGCAAGGCACCTTTTGTTTTTTTACAAACAATACCCGTTGTTAGGGTGACGCTTTCTTTACGTATGGCGTAACGATCGTTCCCACTGCTTCTTTAGCTGTCCTTAAGAAAGAATTGTGTGAAGTATCATTGCCAACCAAAATATGTCGTCGCCAACTTCATACTTATATTAAAAAATGTTTACAATGCAAAGTAAAAAGCAGTTTTGTGGCAGTTTGATACAATTGAGGATGCTTTTATATGCGGTTATCGTGGAAATGTTGCGGTCGCCATCCTCGATGACGTGCAAAGATGACTGTTCTTTGGTTTTTAATGGAAAGAGTTAAATCGTTCCATTTATGTCCCACCAAATAAATGATCCCATCCAGAATTTTTTTTCGTTCTTGAAGACGATAATTATTACTCTTAAATAGCATCTTTAGCATGGAACAGGTATCCTGTAGGTACAATCGATGTGCGAAATCTCTGCTTCTCTCTGCAACCTTCAGCCTAAGGTTTTGTTAAAACACAAGTTGGAAATACAGGTAAGAAGGCCTCTTGAGCGGCCGCACAATGCCAACATGGTCCGACATACACCTTCGGAAACGCCCATGGACGCAGCAGGCACTCTAGCTCGCAGAAAGGCCTGCGATAAAGCCGGACGAAAATCACCAAAGCCAAGAAGAAGAAACGACGACGCAAAGGAATTGAATATTATTTTAAGCAGAGAAATATGAATTCGCAAAACACAAAGATAAGAGCTAGAAAGAATTGCTTAAATAAGTGGAGGACAGCGCAAGAGGGAAGAAGTAAAAAGTAGTCACCGGATTCCAAACCTTGATGGACAAAATAATTAATAATAATAATAAATGCATTATTCCCTTTTACTTTCGAAAGAAAACTGAGTCAGTGACTAGAAGATTCTTTAAATGCAACGCACCTGGATCGGGCGGGATGTGAAAGAAAATGATGGAAAAGAGCCATTCTGGTCCGCATCAGAGAACCAGAGAAACCTTACAGAGAGCCTAAAGCATACCGCCTAATCTACTTACTAGACACAATTAACAAGGGTCTTGAATAGGTAAGAGACTAACAGTGTCACCAAAGAATAGATTTGCGGTCTTGGATACTTAATACAAATTCCGTAGGAGTCGGTCTAGCTAAACGGCAGTCAAAACAGGTTTTACAAGACACCCGAAATTCAAACGAACAAAACCAGAGGTCCAGGAAAATGTGCATGGTTATTTACCTATACACATGCTATGCGGTTAAGTCGTTTAGGTCATAGGTCATAATAGACACAATAAGGTAAAAAAAACCGCTCATAGCCTCAAAAGCTTAAGGCTTCCCACTTTTGTAAAAAAGCCGTTAATCATCAGCTGAAAGACTTCTACATGACCACCAGCGTATCAACGAAGGCCAATACAAGCATGTTAAGAAATAAATAAAAATTCTGAAGCTCTAAAGAGCTCAAACGATACCATACGCGGATCACATGGACATTCTAGTCACAGCGCGTAACTAAGATAGTTTACAACACAGAACGCAAACTGTTCTGAAGAAAATAGGTATATGGATAAAGGCATACGAGTATACGGCCCAAGGAAACAATGAAACGCCGCAAGTAATTGTAAACAAAACATATTCATCCATTTTTTTCCATTAAGGATAGAAATAGAGATTAGGAAGGCTGATACGTAGAGGTGGCAGTGGGTCGAATTTTTATAGGGATCCATATGTCGGCAGAACACCTAAGAAGGTAGTAGACCTGGTGAATAGCCTAACGAAAATACTGTAAGAGGAGCCACAAAACAAAAAAGAAGGCCTTCAAGAATATGTGACGCTACGCGCAGCGTCCACGTAGAAAATGACCGTGATCGAACAGAAGTGATACAGGGCGAAACATTGCGGAGGGAAGAAGCGCTTGGTAAAAAGAACGATGAAAGTCTATGAAATATGGGAAACATAGGCAGTAATCACCGTAGTATAGCTCGTAATCTGGCCCCAGATCATCGAAGAGACAATCAAGCTAGAAAAGGAAAAGACAAAACAGCGAATTAGAAGGGAATGACAGCAGTGGCGAAGCGCCCCGTTAGACAACTCCTTAGAAGTACAGACTGATTGTTAGAATTTTAGTCAAGTGACTCAAGAGAAATGGTCGTGTCACAACGTACTATATGATGCCCAGGTACAATAAATAAGACTGAAATCACCATTTGTATGATATACAACGCAAGCATGACAACCGATGTCACGGATGCTAGCGTTGGAAAATGATTACCATGCCAGGTCGGTTTATAAGTCTGTTTGAGGAAAACTCGGATAAGCCCTGCAAGACCAGTCCAAAATTATGCCTTAGATCCTAAATAGCAACCGTAAAATATCAACGGTGACGGAGAGAAACAAAGAGCTTGAACGACTGCCCGGGACGACGACAAATCCAGCAAGGGTTGGAACGTTTACTGACGGTCCTACAATCATTATATCGTAGTACCAGTTCTCGGTTATTGGCTCGACCAAAATAATGTGTGATTGGCTTAGGTGAGGATAAGCACATGGCTGATGTTTAGTGAGAGCGGGTCTCACACTTCCGGGCCAGTGCCCATGTGTGAAGTTCGGAACTAGTCCACGAGCCATTTTACAGTTAATCCTCTAGAAAAAAATATTATTATTATTATTTAGGAAAAGTCAACAAACAACAGTTCTATCTCTACTGACGTGTAACACGGATTAAAAATGCCGGGGGCGTTAGGACATACAATATTATTATTCTTCATATATTCAATATTATTTTATATTCAATGTTATTACTCTATTATACAACAGTATACATTATTATTCTTGTAATTTTCTAAGTTGTTGATAACATAGAGGAAAAATTATAGTTCATTCTCAGTTCGATAATTGTCCAAAAGCCAGAACAACTGTGACAGAAGCGGGATGTCTAGTAACTCTCAACAATCATCCGTCTTTTTTGTATGTGTTTGCATATGGGACCCTTCGGAGGTTACCTCAGAGTTCTACCTACGACATGAAGAAGTTTATATACTCTGGTATTCTTTAAATGAACCTCCTGCTCTTGCCATAACGACCTGACGGCATCGGTCGCCTAGGGGCTGTTCGGAACTAAGCCTAAAACAAAAAGAACCAGCTGTTAAGCTATTCACCAATAGCGGATGGAATTTGAAAACACCTTGAATTGCTAAACTTTGGCTGTCTTCTATCATAAGCTGATCGGGCGTTATCAGAGAATACTGAGTTCGCGTGAAAAGGTATCGCGTAAATCTGAAAATGAACGCTCAGTGATTGAGTTTCCGTTTCCTGAAGGTGCCGGGTATATTCAGCAGCGGGAATTAGGAGACTGTATGCACTCGAGCTGACCATCTCAGGACCCTTAACGGGTTGCGCAATCATGGAAGCTTCTGAACAGATAAGGCAAGAACAATGTGTGCCCTGTCTTTACTAACAACGAGTTATAACGTACGTTACAGCGAATTATGAAATTATAGTAAATGAGAAAATCGAAGATAAAGAAACATGCAATAATTTATGCAACTATTAGCAACAAAAGACCCAGCTGCAGAGTATTGTTGCCATAAACCAGAAGCTTCTAATCACGACAATTAGATTGACGTCTTAGGCTTTAAACATCTTACCCATGCTTACCTCACATCATCATTAGCCAGCTTGATTGCGTGTCCCAATAATAAACTATTGTTTCTCTAGGGGACTTCTAACTCTACGTTCTCATTTCCCTAGACTCGACTAGCATTTTCATTTTTAAGAAGCAGGAGCTTCATTGATGAGCATTGATCTACAACGCCTCACAATATTTTCGTCTCTAGGTTAATGATTCTCTGAGGGTACTAAATCAGCCTATAGTAGTGTAGAGGCAATAACTTATTGTAAATACTTACCAATATGGTTCACTAGCTTGAAAGCTGTTCAAGTTTTGCAATCCTCTAGACACTTCCAGATAGCTTAATAAAAAGAATTGACTGTTTAGTACCAATAACAGCTGACGAACGCATGCTTCGTACAAAAACAACTTGTTTCAGTTTATCAACAATCCTTACTATGAAATTTTTTAATGTGATGAATATGTAAGCTTTGAGAAAAACTACGAAGGATGTACGTTATGGTAGAAGAAAAATAAGACGAAAATCTAGCTTATATTTTCGAAGAGATATCGAAGCTTGACGAAAGGAAAGGCTTTGTAAAACTCATGGCGACTAAAGAATGGACAGTATGATGGACGTTTGTTTGAAGTTTGGATAATTGTGGAAATGTTGAGCGATTAGTGATTTAGTCCAAAAATGAGTACTTCCCTAAAAGCTGCCCAGTAGTACCAAAAAACGATTTCCTTCCTATATAGAAGAAAGCTACTATATAGCTAATAGAAGTGCTAGCTTAAACCTAATATGGAATCCTACTACAAAAAGTAGGTACGTAATGGTAATCCAAATGTTATTATTATTTGTCACCTTAGGTATATCTTCTTACCTTTCCAGAATATCTTACAGAATTCCATGTCCTGTTATTCCTTTACCCTACACATTAAGGTTCAGGGTTCTAGCAAAATGCTCTTCCTTCATAAAAACCTGTCAAAAACTAATTTTTTTGAAAACAAAACATTTTTTGAGGCATCTATACCCGATACTCTTACTTTTCAGTCGAAAAAAGTTGAACTAAAAGATAGCATGCCAATGGAACTATTTAAACTGCGGAAATAGTTGTAACTTGCCAAGAAATTACTCGTACAATGATTCTCTTTTACAGGACCCAGGCTAGACGCTTGTGGGAAATGGTTTTTTTTTGCCACAAAAAATCCTGTTGACGCTTTATCGCAGTTTAATATTATCTATCATGGATATATTTAAACGTGCTAAATACTGTGATAACGGTTACGTCTAAACAGAGCTACTATAACTGGAACGGGAAGTTTACTGTTTCTCTATTTCTTGCCACAGCTACGTGACAACTCGAGAGAGCATCGTCATTGCCGTTGCCATGGCAAAAAGGTCTACTGCCGCCGCGTTCTACACAACAGGTCTTTCTTTCTTTTGCTATTGTTATGCGAACGCAAGCCTCTTTCGTTGGGCACGGTTGGCCCACAACCTCGTTGAGAATCATAATAGCACAAGCCTCGATCGAGGAGCGATGCTCTCGCCTAACTCGCAATTCAAATTCGAATAATACTTGCTGCTGCAACAGCTACTGGAGCCACTGTTACCATGACTGCCTCACCTCCTCAGTCAATTTCGACACCCCAGTAAAATGAATGCTGTCAAGCGGCCCTCTTCTGCTGACACTGCCCCATTCGGGGTTGACTATTGCTCGTCCATTTAAACACAGGAACAAACGTCGCAGATTGCTGGGGCCTGCTTGCAAACGGCAAAGGAGCAATTCAACCAGCTGGACGTCTTTTTGGCTGTCAGAGCTGAAGTTTCGTCCGATAGGTTACAATCTTACAGATTACAGGAAATCAAGTGCACGTTTTAAGGAAAGAATTGTTTTAATGACTGTTTATTACTATAAAGTTTTCACAGAGTTATTGCAAAATGAATTTCATATTTTTTTTTCTTTTAGTTGATTTCACCAAAAAATTGTCTAAGAGGTTGAAAATCTTTAGGTTTTTGCTCATTTTTGTGCTTTTTTCGTATTACCTCGATCGCATGTTTACGACATGGAGACGTTGTTTTTGAACGACCTTCAAAGATAACGTTCACAGCTGCTCTCACAGCGACGATTCAGAACAATCCAGACGTCATATTATGATGCAAAGACTTTATAAAAGACTAAGCAGTTTCTAACTTTATCAATCCAAAAATTATCGCATTGATGGACTTTAGACTGCAGTTAAAACTAATTATAGTTCAGACCGGTAATCCAGTAGTCAGTCCTTTTACTGGGACCTAAGTACATCTGCATTAAATACACTTGTGGCGCAGGTACAGTTTAGTTTAGGCGCAGCTTTTAACGTCCTTAAAAAACAACAGAGAATTTATGAAGCCTTGGTGAAAAACAGGACCAGAATAGTTTGTCATATCAATAGAAGATAAACATAAACGAACACACTACGTTAAGTTAAACGCTACCATCGCCGATCCTTCAGATGTCTTAAAAATAAGAGACCATCATCACCAGCTATTTTGGGAAATGTTTCTGCACGCAACATCTTTACCAGACTTGTGTGCCACTTATATAAACAAATTTAAAGTATATTAGCCGGAACACAAAAACCGATTTCCGATTATTTTGACTGTAAAACAGACTTTAACTTGAGATGGTCCGCACACTACCATACGAATACATAAGGACCATAAATCATCATGCCAATAATTTTGAAGATTAGATTCTTAAAGCAATTGGAAGACAAACAGAGATTTAAATGAAGAAGCGGACAACTTGTTTGCGCACTGGACATCGAAATAAGCATTGATTAAAAAAATTAAGGTGATCTTGATCTAAAAAAATAACAAAAAATACGCCTGCACATGTCATTTTTTCGTATGTTTCTCGAATTTTTTTACTTCATAGGGGCTTAGTGGCTTAGCTTTCTGTTAAAACGTATGGTATAGACCGCATATACCATTTTATTCAACAAATTTCAACAACTGGACGTCCCCGTTTACGAAACGAAAAACAATTCAACAAAGGCAACCTTTGTTCTGAGAGGTTTTTTTTTTTAGCCCTTTTTAGTCAACCATTAATGAATCATTTCCGCCAACTTGATAACTAAACTTGAAACGTTTACAAGAAAAAATATTCCCGCAGTATATACTTACCTTAATATAAATAATTCGTGCATAATTATACTAATGATAAATTAAAACAAGGCCCACAAACATGATCATTGCGATGAATCCAGCTCTTCCTCAACCTGAAACGAACGCCAGGCAACAACCATTCCTATTGATGATATTACATCTTCAGGAAGCCACAGTAGAATTATAAGAACGCATCAATAGAGTACGTGACGATAACCAGGTGACGACATCATAATAAAGGGGAAAACCGACCGAACGGTGCTGCTGACAAAAGCTATCGCGAATAACTCCATCCACTAGCAGGCTAGTGAAAGTGGAGCTCGCTCGACTACCAGCCAATAAGAGCATCAATCTCGTATTGTCATGCAGATGGCCCGTTTCCCCTGAACCCGCTTCCAGTGTTCGAGAACATCTTCTTTGAGATCAGCTCACAACAACAAGCTCAACAGAGCATGCTCCTTTCCACCATTTCAATGAAACCTGCTATAACCAACTATCTGCAGGTGGTGACTGGGCTGGCAACTCCAGCATTTCACGACCCACATTAGGGTAGCTTGCGTTTCTATACATTGATACATTTTAAAAAGAAGATATGTTCAGCTGGTTTCAACGACCTAGTCTTTTGCCGATTTTTTTAATACGCATGTAAAACAGAGGAATTAACTTATGTTTCGTGATCGTTTTGTACATTTTTTTTTTTTTTTTCGCAGTGCTGAAACCAGCTTTGCCAGCATCGTCGCAAAAGCCTATTTTCATATATGTAACATAAGGAACTGTAACGATGTAACTACAATGTTCAAGTTAATTTGTCATTAAGATACATGGTCTTAACAAAGAGAAAAATAACCGCTAAAAACCACCCTGGCGCCAATGATTTATTCAACGAGCGCAAGTTATCGAAAGTTTAGATCGTTAACTACATTTATAAATAAAAATTAGCTTCTTGGTTTACTAAATTTTGTAGCGTTGTGGGAAGAAAAAGAGAAGAAAAACCCTGACACTTAATAATCTGCCGAATGCTTATATAGCTAACTGGTGTCTCCCTTGGGTTGTACCTAATATTTCTATTCACCACATTAACGATTAATAAAAGACCACGTCAATCTTCAAAAAAAAAACTCTACTATGGAAATCCGAACGAAAATGATTTAACCCTTTAGGCCATGCATTCCTATGCTCTAAATAACCGCATGCTTATTCGGTACCTTCTCATCGACAAGCTGACACTGGTCCTTTTTCTACTACCGTTTTGTAAACATTCTTTCCTCGATGATTGCAAGAAGTTTCGTTAGTACTCGATATGTCTTAGTACTCGATGTAGCTATATTTTTGTCACTTTTCTCAACTCAATGTATTTTTAGTGCTTTTTTGGGTTTTGCATTGCTTAGCCTTTTCTGATGTCCTTGTCTTTGCATTCCTCTAGTTCAACGGACTGCCTGATCAATTGCGCGATGGTACCCTACAACTTTGCCTTCGTATAGTTTGTGTTTAGGTCCTGTCATTGTCTCGCGCATCTATTGGCACAGAAATTTTTGCACGTTCTCCTAAGCTGTACCTACCTAGTTACAACCGCTTAGCCGCCCTCAGTAAGACGGACTTCCTGTAATTGCTGGATTACCCTGCCCAACCGAAATATATTTTGCTATATGGCGACGTGACATGCTTTGCTATCCCTAAAGTTAGTCTTTTTCTTTTGAGAGGGATGTGGTAAGTGGCAATTCAACTGGTAGAGACAACAATGGTGTTGATATGGCCCCATCGAGGAGTATCTGATCTGCTCATTCGTTTCTCGCATGCCATGGTTCACTGCTATCGTTTACCATACGGTGAACCACTAAATATTGTTTGCTGCAGTTGCGCAGTCTAGAGCCACTCCTCAACTGTCTACGTTACATTAGGGAGCCGCACGTGGGGTTTTCTGTAGAAGCAAAGAAGATCTTTGGTGGCCGAGACGATAGCTTGGTGGGGTGATGGGGTAACGCAAAGAGCACAGTCAGGGTTCGACGCAAACATAGCACATAGTTGCAATAGTTTCGCCACTAATCTCTGACGAAAAAAGCAAAGGTTTCGCTGCCCCGAGCTGATGCAATCGAATCAAGAAAGCCGGAGTTGTAATCGAGAATTTGTTTAGTCCTCGATGCTAGCACTTAAGTGAGCACCGTCATATACAGATAGAAATAATAATGCAGTAGTTTATTACACTTCAATCGAGCTAGTTTAAAATTTAATTTAATTATTAACACACATTAGCTAGACCTGGCGACACGTACTTCACTTCCCTACACAGAGGCATGATCGTGTCATAATGTGGGGTTTCGTCGATTATTTTTTTCTAATGACTATTATATAAACAATCATTTTTATTAAAGTTTTATTTGAAATTCGGTTCACTCATTTTAGAATCAGCATGTATAAAATTAATAATAATTGTCGCAATTTGTTTGTACAATAAGAGCGATGTTACAAACGATTATCTCAATAGCCCAAAGACCCGGCTATGTTAAACTCCACTTCCACTAATCACGCCTGCCCAGCGAAAACTCTCAGTTTCCAATTTATTTACGTAGATATAAATGTAAAAGCAACGGGACCAAAATGCACATGAGTCCATTATATCCTACAAAGAAAAGCCAGACCAGCCAGTCAGGGGCGTACATTCCGAGTTGAACTTCTACTCGTGATCGAGGGAGACCACTCGCTAGACTCAAATTCGCGGATCTTAGTGCGATTTAGCAGCCCCCTTGCCTTTCCTTTTTCTCGCGCGTCCGCTAAATCGTACTATCCTAACCGAAAGGCTAAATTTATATTAATACAAGCTCAGAAATCGCAATACGACGATGAAGACAGCGGCGCGGTTTCTTCTCATTTGGATCACACGCTCCCTACGGCCGAATCCTCGTTCCATTCCCCACAGTAACCCTTCGTACGTATTCGCTCCCCACACTGGAAATCTAGGAAATCTCTGGCTCTGACAAGCTCCAACAAGTACCATTTCCCTTTTGCGCCGAGATCGAAGAGATCCTGCCTGCGTTCTTCGCTAGTATAAGAGCCTTCCCGTTCATGTATATCCTGGTAAGAACTATTTCGATAGACGTGTACCATTACTGTGGATATGGTCAGTGCATAATAATTTCGGAAATGTTGAAGAAACCACTCTAGTTTAACTATATGGTAACGGGGGATAGAAAATCTAGGGCTCCGTTTGCTAGAGTAGGCAGAGTAGAGAAAAGAATTAAAGGAGGAGAGGGTAGGTCTCGGTGAAAGGCATACGATGCAGACGAGTCTCTGCCGTCGAGACAACGGGGCCAACATGAATTTAAATTTACCTCCCTCGCTAATTTACTAGTCACGATTGCCCTAAAAGGAAAGAAGCAGATAGGGAGTATAGAAATTGTAGAGCGGCTAAGTACATGTTTTGAGTTAAAAGAAGTGGTACCACGTGGAATAGATGTGTGTGTCTGCTACCCACGTGTGTGTTATATGTTGAGACATTCTCTCTCTTCCTCTCTCTTTCTTTTTGGGTGTCTAGTAAGCACAAGACTGGCTGGCGGGCGGGGGGGGAATAACGTGGGATGGTCGAATCACAAGACTTGGGGGTCACATAAGAGACGATACTCGAAGGATGAACGGGCTTATGGCGCAGCCGCCATGGAATGAGCAAAGGCGTCGCACTTCGAAGGAGAGAAAGAAGACGTTTGGCGGAAATCCCACCGGAAGTCAAGTAGGATTGATTGGCGGCCAATTTCAAAACTCAATGACGATGGTAGCATCGCTCTTTTAGTTCTTGATTTCTTGCTGCCGTAATCTACACGAGATAGAAGTCCTGTTCGTCCCATCGTTAGCACACGATTTGCTCCCCCATAGTAGGAAAGGGGTAAAAAGAAAAACAAGCAAAGAATATTAACTTGGTGGGAAAGCTAAAAGATGTTGGTAACGGGCTTTGCTATAAAAAAGCGGTAGAGAACACTATCATAGAGTTGTATGATTTAGCAAAAATATTGTGTTACTAAAACTTAAAAAATCTTCGTTAATCAGTGAGCTAATGCTCATCCTTAGGTAGAGACACGGCCAGCCAATCCAGAAACTAAGTGGTTCATGTACTTTTCTAGTATATATAACTTTGATTCTGCCATGTTTTTTCTAAACACATGTTATAGGGGATGAGAAGAGATGTAATGAATGAAGTAAGAGTATATATCATGTTATATTAGTTTGCTCTACGAGTTTAGCTAATGCTATCTGGTGCCATATTGGCAGAGAAACGGTCAATGCAGAGCGACATCGCAGGTCTTCGGCAGCAAGAATCACTCGCTTTAAAAAAACAACGTCGGCTGCGCGCTCCATTTCACTAGTCTTTCCAAAATGCCCCAGAATGCTTCAAAATGATTATTTTTGCTCTTCTTGTTCTTAAATAGGCGAATACAGTTTTTCTTATTACTTCACTTGCGTGTTTGCGTTAACCCAATCGTGAGTCATCAGCTATGCCAGCGACACGTCTGAATTGAATTTATATTATTAAATACCTTTAGAAAAATAACAAGAACTTCCATTGGCACGGTATTTACCATACAATTTTTTAGTTCTATGTCTGATCTTTACCCGAAAGTTCGTTTGTATGGAGAAGGATTTCACATGAGATATTAAATTACTATTATACTTCCGCAGCAGCTTGATAAAAGAGTCCACATTCTG
Source organism: Varroa destructor (assembly GCF_002443255.2). Lineage (NCBI taxonomy): Eukaryota > Metazoa > Arthropoda > Arachnida > Mesostigmata > Varroidae > Varroa > Varroa destructor. Next base: position 3,657,739 of record NW_019211459.1, on the reverse strand, counting down.
ACATTGGATTGCCTCTACCTACAGCTACAGGCTCGTATCATACTATGTTATTGTATAATGCAGTTAAGATAGAGATGTAGATCCAAATTCACTCTAGACGTCTGCTTTTTTAGTAGCGGTGCTAATTTTCTCCTATCCCATATAATTCGTCCCTACTCGTTTTCATCGGCGACCCAGTTTGCCTTTGCGCGAGATGGTGGGCTGGTGCCTGGGGTCCATCCCCATTTGAATACAATTAGGAAGCTGAGAGGCCAGCTGGTCCCAAAGAGTCTCTCGCATCCTTTATACTTAGCGTTGCCGTGCACCGAGGATCCATAAGATGGCAAGCCCTCATTCTACTCTTTTCCGTTGAGTTGCATACGACTCAGGAAACTGCTCAGGTACTACTTCTACGCTGATGGCCGACCATTTTCTTAGTCAAGACAATTCGCGTTTGTTGGCGGTCTTCTTAAAACGCGTACCTTTACTTCGGTCTCAATTAGAAAAAAATGTAGCGTAGATTGAAGGGCAGAAATTTTTCTCAAAGGCACCTAAGCAGTCTTGATGATTTAGCGGTGGTTCGAAAGCTTCCAAGTGAGTCATAGCAATCAATAACAAAAACGACGATAAAAAGCTGTATGCCTTAATGGGGCATCCGTGTTACTAACAACGATGCTTTAGCTTGATCAACATAAGACTAAACTAGTCATCAGTGTTCTTCGATATTCGCTGCCGCTTTCACTAGCTCGGGTTTAAAAGACGCTAGTATATTGTCCTTATTTTAATCATTATTTGACTTTTCGAAGTTCTTAGCTGCGTATGCAGATATACGCTATTATCTAGAGGCAGTTGAGGACTTGGTCCTCTTTTTGACAGTTAAGTAGAGCCTCGAAATAACTTGGAACATACGTAATGATCATAGCAAGATGTATGCACTGACTTTGTCTTCCTAATCATAGTGTAGTTTCTTCATTTTAAAGAGGCGAAGAAATGGATCTTTCTGAAGGCTGAGAAGCATTTATATTTATAATAATAAATCTACTGTACTAGTGTTAAATCGGTGTGGCCAATTAGAAACGACAGTCGTATATAAAAGTAATATAGCAATTTCGGAATCGTACAAAGGATACGCAGTTGCACACAAACACGACCTGAAACGTTAGAGGCGCCTGGTGAGTATAAGAGAAATATGCCCTATGCTTAGCTGATTCGATCTATCAGTTATGATTCAGTGTTCGTGATCTAATATTGGACGGGTGTTTATCAAGCCCTTGTTTATTTAAGGCCAGCTCGTTGCTGAAATTCGCTAGAAATTTGAGGACTGTAAAAATAATCGGCCTTCATTAAAATTCGTAGTGTAAATTTACCATCGGGGACACGAATAGAGGAACGTTGATACCGAAGGGATCAACGAGAGAACCCCACATGAGGTGCCCGAAATGAGTCAATTTTCTAAATCAGAATAAGTTTTTAATTAAACTGAAGTCTGGACCCTGATATTTCTATCTTCTTCTTTTTTTTTTTTTGTCTATTTTTGATCTTCAGATCGTTAGTTGTACAATTGGCGCATCACATTTCATCGTTAATGACCAACATAAAGATCGCTCGATACAAGTTTTTCAAGAATCAGTTGAGAAGATAGTGCCTTCCAGCTCAATGCTGATGACAGATACGTTCGGGCCTAATGGAAGCGTGATATGAAAAAACAAAACGTGTTTCTCGATATTAAACGTTTTCTAAGAACTCATGGATTAATCCAATTGCTGTGGCTATTTGATGACATTAAAAGACCGCGTCTAACTGCTACAGTTGTTGCCAAGATTGAGGGCCCTCACATTAACCTCTAACAGTTCCCGTATTGCTAAGTTAGCTCATGTAATTGCGGTTGCTTCAACGTACCGCTGAAGTCTGTTGACGCCACCCTTTGCATAACCACTGATTTGCTCTTGAAAACAACGAAACTGGGCATTGTAACGCCAATGGTAAGCATGCCTGTAATTGAGAAGCCCCCAATAGGCTAGCTCAAATATGCACCTTAACCTCGAAGTTATACTGAAAAATTACCACTCTCATTCCTTAAGTTGTAAAATTATAAATATTTGAAATCGTGTAACTATAAGTCAAGCAATTTACTATCAGAGAGCTTAAGTCTTTGAAGCACGATATTTAAGGACCGATTGTTCACATATTGTTTGCCACAGTCTTCCCCGAAATAGTTTTTGGGCCTTTATTCCAGCTTTTGCACTTCATCGAATATTTCTGCAAGTTCCTAGAAAAGTACTCACGCTTCGTCCTAAAGTTCCTGCAACCGCTGAGAAGCGTAGTATTATTTTAACGTGTCGTCCTAAGAATAATTACAGTGTTTTTTTTTTTTAAATAGCGGACATATGTACGCGCACGTATATTGAATACTTTGGCTGTCTTAAAGGCGCCTCAGCCAAATTCCGCAAGCTTTACGGCTTTCACGCTATTACAGTCATATTCTGTATTCTTAGTTGCTAAAATGTTATCATACACACTGTTTATTAATACATTTTCAAGAAATATCAGCCAGACAAACATGTTTATTACTCTAGATACCTGAAAGCGATCTATAAATGCAGGAAGGTCGAGCATGAGCTCTCGATCAATGAAGAACAATAGTACACTACATGTTGATTTATTGAACAGAGACTGAGTTATGTTTGATTATTATAGGCCTACGCATTTCTCTAACAGCTGTGCACAAAGGTCTCCATATTTGGAATACTTTTGAATGTACGCCGACCCCACATTGACCGTCTGCCCATACCGTCTTCTTGACAACTGAGCGTCAAAAGGAAAAGCAGATACTATTATCATATACAGACCCATTCAAAAGTAAAACTTTGGATGGAATAAAATTAAATTAATTGTCGGTATCAACCTTTGCTCAAACCAACCTCTGTGCCTGCCTGCTTAAAGCATGCTGATTGTGTTTCGATGTGCCACACTCTGTTCGGTATGTTCCAGCGTCTATTTGTGTACGTCTGTATATGTGCTGTCAGAGTACGTACGACACATCAAAGCATACGTTTTTCGTTTTGCCGGTTTTCATCTAGTTGGATTTTGCTTTCTTACTCTACAATAAAGGGGCCCCGGAGGTTGCTATCAGGCCAGCCTAAGCGCCGAAGGCGGGCCTATAGGCGGGGACTATGAAGCGCATGCGCTCCGCGCCGCTCGGGCCCCCAACTGCACGCAGTTCACTAAGAAAGTTTACCCCGACCGGCCAAGACCCCCATCCGTGTGTGTTGGCATCCGTGGTAATATTGCTACTGTTGGTATGGTTGTATGTTTTCGTTGGCAGCCCTTGACCGTGGTTGCGGCTTAAAGAAGTTGCTCTTTTCTTGTTGGGTAAGTCTTATATCGTTACCATACAGGCCAGTGTGTCATTGAGAGACGAGCGCTTGTTTTGGGGGTTGCCACTGTTGCTATTGGCAAGGCCCAAGAAATTGAAGAATAAACTGTTACCAAGTTACAAAGTGGTAGAGGTAGGTACCTTGAACGCCTACGCTGATGGGCGGCAGCGGCTATGATTCTTCTACGCGTGTTTAGTGTCTGTGTGCTGCTATCTTTAATCCGAACCTCTGTAAAGGGTTAATAGCAGAAACCAAAAAGCGCACAACTGTTTCCGTTAGTGTGCCAGTAATCTCCTCATCAAAGTGATCCGTCTCCGAAACAATCTTCTGATTATAAACGGATCTACGAGATCTCAGGTATACAGTGTTGTCGACGCCACAAACAATCGATTCCCTAAGGAAATTATAAACGAAAATCATTTGGTAGGACGTATTCATTGCAGGAAATAATAGGCCTACGTTTAAAATTTTACTGATAGACAAGTGGTAGTGTTGTACGTGATGCCCGGAAAAACTATATTATTCATCATTGCCTGGACTTTCCTCGGTGTTGGTTCGACTCCAACCAATGGTAAGATAGTCTGGCTGAAGTTTGAGGATAGGTACGTGTAAATCGACTATCTATAAGTCTATGTAATCATCTATATAAGTTACCTATAAGTCTGTATGAATGTATCTTATTATCCTAACAAATGTGTAGAATCATCAATTGCAATATGTTGCACGGTTCGGTCGAAGCCAAAACATAAAGTATGTCTCGGAGTTTCTGCTCCTGTTATCAATCAAATAGTTAACTGAGTAATTTTCCATACATAATCATCTACCTAACGCTCGTAATTAATTCGTGTCTTAAAAGATTGTCTTTTAGCGTCATTTTTATGCTGTACGTAAGTTTAGACTTTGGAACAGAAGTAACTAAACTAGAAAGTCTTTGTGAAGCAAAATCATCAACCGGGTCTGTGGGTAGGTAAACTTTAATGTCACTTATTTGTCTAGCGCTTCCAGCCAACAACTGTTCTTAGACCACTCTCGAACGGCGGCCTTTTTTGAACCACTACGAGTCTATAAGAATTAGTAAATGTTAGATAGTTTTGAAGGTAGAGTTAGTTGTGTGCTGTTTTTAGCTTTCTCTATATACAGAGATATCATTTCTAATTTGGGTTTCATTTAAAAAGGGACAACTGTTTACCCAAGGACAGTTTTTGAATCTAGTGAAACTGGTACCACTATACAAAAAAGAAAAAAACATCCTGAAAAACATATTTACTATCTGAATATTGTCCAGTTGGAACATTTTTGTATCGTTCGTTGTGAGCGTGATTACATCACAGACACCGTCCGTGAACAGTTCCAACGGTAAAGTTTCTGACGAAATACAGCTATCCGAAATTGAATGCACACCCAGTTTATCTGGCCAAATTATCGATTTGTTAAGCAACCCAATGTCGGATAACTTGGATCACCATTAAGTTTAATCGTAAAGAGCCACTAGTTACGAACTTATCCATAGTTTTAGCGGAGAATAATCTAGTTAATGCATGCTCTCACAGTGAGTCGAATGATTACACCAGCCGATCAGGTGGGCCTTTGATGGTGATCTTTGATCTTTTCAACGCGACCCAAAGTTTAATGAAAGGCGATTGTTGGTCTACGTTGTAACGTACGCGTTCTTCAACCTCGTGTGACCACAGCGTTCAAGTTCTTTTGAAGGTAATCTAGAGGTAGAACTTTTTGCCGATTTAATGGTACCTTTAGGGAAAAATGATGTATTCTCTATTTGTCTGTTTCTTTTGTGACACAAATTACGGTATATACGCTCGGTATAAATGGAAAATTATTTGAACGTGTCCATTCGAAGAAAATGCATCGTACTCCAAGCACTTAAGCTGTTTTTCGGCGCAGCTAGTAAGGATATGAGGGTAAAACATTTCAGATTCCCCATGTGTTCCTGAATCGCTATATAGCACTCACCACAGTCATATTTCCTAGAATGTACAAACCCGACGCGAAAAGTCTACTAAATATATATATATAACCGTATATACTAATTTATAAATAATTAAAAAGGAGGAGCACAAATTGCTAATTCGGAAAAAACATGTTGTTCTTGGTTGGCTTAAGTAGTGCTAATAAAAATAAACAAGCTAACCGTCACGACGTTTACGACGCTGTGTATTTTCTTGGAAGCGAAACCGAAACATAACTTCTGCAGGTCCTCCTTAACGACGCGTTCCCTCTGTTATTTGTAGAGGCTATGCTGTCGAGTCAGGTAGCCAACGGGGAGTTCCGTTTCCGGAGTAAGAGTCAGTTGTAGACTAAATGGAGTATGTCAGGAGAGCGGCAAAGATAGGCGAACCTACTGAGAAACCAGTTGCAGGTGCGTTGCGAAACCCCAAACGAAGCAAGCGGGCAGCAAAGTTAAAATGTATCGTAGCCTTAAGGCCATCAAGAGAGCAAGCTAGCAATTAATCTGTCTTATCTACAGGCCAAGACAATGCGTCCTTTCTGCTGTTCCCCCATTTCGCCTGTCGTTGTCGTTATCACGCATTCGGCTTGCAATCTCATTTGGCATTGCAAATTGATCTTACCAATGTACTAACATTTCTTTGTGTAATATTTTACACATAGGGACAACAATAAATCTGTCTCTCTTCAACCCATGTTGGTCCTATACACGTTGCTCTTATACGGGATGTTATGGAACATATATACCTACATACGGTTCTGTAAAAGTTATTTCGTTGGAACATGAGTATAAGAAATCGTCTTACCCCACTCCTAGTAATAAGTTACGTAGTTTCTGTTACTATCAACGATTCACTCTGATATTACAGCTAATTTATCCATTTTTTTCCTACCAAGAAATGTTCAATTAAACTAGCTCGGTTAGGTTTTGAGATTTTTCTGCTGTTAAATGAAGATAATCCGAAAAGGTGAAATGTGTCGGAGCACGGTCGCGAATATGATGGTTGCAAAAAGCTCGACACAATCGGGCAATATACAGACCTTTGTTAAGCGTCTTATACTTCTCAAGCATTTTCTAGTATTTGAGACTCTTCCATCTCTGCCAAACGTAAATTATCTTTTTGGTATGGAGGTCGTGTTTAGCTTTAAACCTCGGCATATGTCCTAGAGCTACCTATTTCTTTCTCAGCTATATGCCGATGTAGAGGCACTACAAACATGGCAAAAAAGCCATCGTTGTCCTTTCGCATCATTTGGGTATGGACGAAATGTTGAGGATCGGTGAAAAGGCTTGCTTTCTTGTAAGCTTGAGCCGTTTCACAATTCCAAATGTCTGATGAAACACATTCGAAACACCTGACAAAATTGTGGGCTTGTGTGCTATTTGGACCCATCGATCCCATATGACCAACCGGGATAGTGTGCACTCTCAAGGTCTAACATTTCTTCTTTGAACTTAAAATGGCAAAGTTCTATGCATGACGTAGTTTGATGCTGTGATTCCATATATACAGCATGAACGACCCGTCCGCTAGGAATATAGCCCGAGTAGGTCTTGCTGAAATTTTCTTTGGTTTCTTCGGCTAACTTATGAAACGGCATGGCAATTATACAAGCAGCATTACTTAACTTCCTGCATATCATAATCTAACTTTTATAATCCTTGTTGTTCGTGTTTTTGTTGCGTTAACCCTTTTTTTCAACGTTGACGTTTGAACTAACGATGGCTGCGTGCGTGCCTGCTTGCTTGCTTACGATGTTTGTAGCGATTCACCCAAAAAGGATATCCTTTCCTTTCGACCGTTTAACCTCGGTTAGGTAAGATGATGAAAATATTTTGTGTCACTTGAAACCTTCATCTCTGATTCCATTTACGCTATCACGAAATTACAGCAGACTTACAAACGAAAACAGCATCTTCAAATGCTACATATAAATAAGTAAACTGGAAAGTCGCGCTAAAAACAAGCCGAAACATTTTTCTTCAATGTAATAGATAAGGCTGGATGATTCTCTTTTCATCGGGCTCATTTTTTTTCAGCATTAAAATGGCATATTGCTACCATAGCGCTACATAGATCTAATAACGTTATAGCTAATCGGTTTGTAAGTACTTCAATATAATAATAAAAATATAATTAATAATAATAAATAGTAATTAAAAAATAAATAATAATAAAAAAAATAATATATAATAAATAGTATATTCATAGACCAAAACATACGACGAACATCGAGAGAACTTCTCGATTTTAATTACTATGAATGTCTATTTTATAAAATGTTTATTTAAAGCACAAATGAAGATGCAAGATAAAAAAAACATCAAATGTTGGAATCAAATTAGTTGCCATTTTGCATATACATTTAGTAATATATAACTATATAGGAGAGTTGTATACCTGTCAGTTACTGCTTAGTATATTACGTGATAGACTGCTACCGACTAGACCGGGTGAGGAGATGGCTTTAACGGACTACCATAGGTACAATATGCCTGTATGCTCAGTTAACCTAGGTTTACATTCATTATTATGGGTTATATTTACATAAGCCAATCAAACGAGTTCTTATTGTGACAGTATCCATCTCATAAAATTGGTGTTTTTTTTTTCCTTATTTGAAAATGTTTGCTCTATTTGTCTAGTATTGTAAGTTTGTCAATAACGTATGTTCTATTGAAAAATACTTTCTAATAAGGAACATTTGTCAGTTACTTGGATCCCAAAGTATAATTATATGTTTTAAGTATTTTCTATCGATATTGGAAATTTACTCATGATATATAGTACATTTGGCAGATATAATTATCGCATGGCTAGTTTACATGTAGAAATGTGCTCTTAAATAGAAAAATGGCAGTAAAAGATTTCTCTTTCAGTATTCATTGCTATTACTTCTCACTTAAGCATTAAAAGAGCTACTGAATAAGGCTTTAGCGGTAAAGGTTCTACGAGTATTAATAAGAAGCTCATTGATCAAACAATAGCAAATACGTATACTCGGTTCAATTTCTAAGCTTCACTTATTTTATCTAAATTTACTAAATGACGGATATGCATTTAATCCTGCACGACTGTTCGACGAGTCGGCCAAGATTTGTATAGAGAGACACCTATTTCTCTCTGGCCTTGTTGGGTGGCAGACTATTACACTGGTTTATATAACCCTGTCTTGTGGAACTGACTGCATCATCCACATCATAATTGCCATTAATCGATATCTTCGCTGAAATCAATAACTAGTTATGAGCCGTTTTTAGGTAACAAGGTACTAGAAAGCGTACTTGTTTGTCTGGTAACAGGCTTCTCCATTGTCGCTTTAACCAAATGTTGAGCCGTATTTGCTACGATCCCCCAGACGTTGCCATCTTTCAACTAATTGGTCTTTAGGTTCGCCAGAATTTTTCAGGTCTCTTTTTCACGAAGCTAATTACCTACTTCCTAAGCTCAACGTCCGTGTCGAGTGTTAAGTCATGGAGATGTCCTTTCAGTGAACGGAAAAGACAGTGATTTGTATGTCCATTGCACCCTAATCTGGAAAACATGACCTTCCGATTATGGCAAAATGATCTCCTAATCAAGCTTTTAGTTATTCGATTATTTTAAAGAAATTCCTCCAAGAAAAAAAAAGAAAGAAGATATTGAGAAAAAAGGAAAGTGTACTTTTCAAACGAGCACTAATGGCACCCGACGTGTTTATAAGACAGATTCAACCGATACCAGCATGTATTTAGGGTAGACGATATGATAAGGAAAAAATGCAATTTTGTTTAATTACACAAATTATGTGTGTGTGTGTGTGTGTGTGTGTGTGTGTGTGTGTGTGTGTTATTGGCGGAACTTGAAGCCGTAGGTCTTCAATTAGACGCTTGACAGTCCGAACACGTTATCCATTATTTCATCACGATGTTAGAACTACTTCATATAGACTCTTAACGACAAGGTTTTACATTTATAACGGCAGCGTGTTCAGCTGTTGTCGGGAACGCAGTACATTATGGTTAGTAAGCTCATCTTCTACGCTATGAGGAAGAATGAATTTCTCTCGTTTCAGACTTGTCGGTATATGCGCAGGTAGCGTATGCGTAAATGTTAAGTAGAGCTATATGAGTGCTTTGATAAAATCATGAAGTGAGAACTAACGAAAAGCGATATATTTATGTATATAACTAATTATCTAATTATTTCTAGCGAAAGAAAAAGTGGAGAAATAATGGCCAGTCGCGGCAACTGGTCGTCGGCTAATTTAGTCAACTCGATCTGAGATCTGATCTTGGTAATTTCTCGAAAGTCGACGCTTTGAAAACACCATGTAAATATGGGAGAATAGATGTACATATTTTCATTGTTACTGATAATTCAGGCGATCATAAAATTATTAGGATGTATGTAAGGTATCTTTTGCAAGGTGACACTTCTATTATACTTGTTTTCGTAAGAACTTGAGTGTTGATAGAGCTGAACTTCCGTAGATAAATGAAAAGTTTTGCATCTGAGCTCGAGCACTCTGAAGGAATAAATAAAGCCGAAGTAGACAAAAGGACTAGGCCTGTAGACGTTTGCTCTTTTCCTCGGCGTACGAATACAGCAATTTCGAATATTTTCAGTGGTCTTCTTCAAACCGCTTCTGAAGACAAGCTAGAGATGGTGTTTTGGAGCTGTTTTAGAACATGAAGCTTTTATTATGTGAACTAATAAGTAGCGGCAGGCTCGCGATCTCAGGTAGTAAACGTTTAACTGTATGTCAAGCTTATTATTTAGTTACAACTATTCACCAGCATTACGGAAGTCCGCTGGTTAGAGCAAGGGTTTCGTTGACGGGACGGTAGTGAACTCATATCAGTCCTAAGATTTTCTGAGGGGGATGTTTCATTACTTGTTTGAAATATCTCCAAAAGTCCCCATGTCGTGAGTGCGTATCGGTAATGCCGGTTATGGCGAACTCGCACTGCTTAAATCCGCGTCCTGCGAATGTGTTGGCAGATCAGCCGCAGAGCGACGATATAAGGCTGGCCGGCCGGCCGGCCGGCCGACCAACAAATAGGTCTAGCGTTATGAAAAAATCGAAACATTATTCAGATCTGTTACTTCTAATGGATTGGACGACTGAATAAAACTACGTATGTAACTTTTATAATTATCTTTATCTGAGTAAAGAAGACGGTGCGTTCCGGCCGAAATGCAGCTGCCAAAAGGTTTACCTTTATCGTCGGCGCTAATTTTGACACGTTTTATATTCAGCTAATGCGCTTCTCACTAACTTTTCAGCGCGATTTGCAGGGTACTTAGGGTATGTTAGCGCAGTGCAAAGATAATGCTCGTATGCAAACCTTTGACTGTGTGTTGATCCTAAGTAGTGTAACCGAATGGCCTTCTTCCGCAAGGACGATTGCGTATTTTTCGTCGAAAAAAAAAAGCTCGTCGATTTTTATCGTTCATAACGAACGAAGCTGCACGGAGCTAAGAAAGAACGCCATTCCGTCAAACAACTAGAATCTATTTCGAGGAGTTTTTGCAGTTTTCCGGAATCACGACAATAGTGGGACTTCGCTGTATGACACAAATGAAGATCAGGCCCACTAAATCAAGCCCAGTTAAACGTACGAGAATGACCATCTCATTGCAGACCCTGATGCTCTTACGCCCATTGGCACAAACCTTACGACGAATACCTTAGTTGTTTTGTGTTGGGTCAGTTCGAGAAATACGCCGCCGCCGCCGCATCCGCTATAACATTCCAGTTGTTGTGAGCACTGAAGGTGAGACGAGCACCTAGAAACGACAGCTGAGGGGTATCAGTGAAAACTAGGGATAAAACTGTGAGGAAAATAGAGATGGACTTTACGCAGCTCGAATCTTAAAAAAAAACAGTTAGACTCGAGATTTGTTAAAGGCGGGTAATAACGAATAACATTTATTTACAGCATATACAGCATAACATAATTAGTGTTGTTACATCAGGACGGGACGAAGTTTAAGGACAATTTTTTTTTTTATTTTCGTCATGAACGGACAAATGGGGCAGCCCCAGAAAGGTCTGATGATAAATTGAGCAGTTTTTAGAACGAGTTGATATATCCTTAACGGAAACGAATGGCACCGAACACGTCTACTGTGCGTGCTGACGGCGAACGTACATAATACGGATATATAGTATTTTGCAAACTATACTCAGATTAGCCTTTTCGTAGTAGCCCCATTATTATACGAAGTGAGTAATAAAATTCTAGGCTTTCAAAAGCTTTGTATATGAATCTGAATAATCTCTCTGTGAAGGGTTTGTCCCAGTTTACTTTCGCCTTATACCAATTCCGTAACAAGCTTCTAAAGCTAAAGGTTAATGACGAAATTAACCTGCTACCTACCCTGCCTTCAAAGAGAGGCATGATTTTACGTAGTTTTCGTGATCGGAATAGTTTATGGACCACTTTTTTTTTAGAGGCAACAAGCATGCGCGGAGCAATTCCATGAACAACGTAAATAGCTTGATGATCTTATTTGAAAAGGCTGCACATTCAGGATAAGGAATAAACCCATGTCCCATATATTCTATACGTTTAACACTGCAAGCAGAAACTGCAAATTAGCCCGAAATAGATAACCCTAACCTAAACCTTTTGTGTAAACGCTTTCGGATCGCTAAAATATCCAGGGTTCAAACACAGCAGTAACTAACGGGAACACTAAACGAAGACGTTTTCTCTGCTCAAAAGAGTCGGTATCTGACTTATTCGGCGATGCAATGTGGTTGAGCATATTGGTGAGATGAACTGGGCAACTGGGTTCGCAACGCCGTCCGCAACCCACTAGTTACATCACTTGTATTGTATTGTATAGACTTGACAGTGAGAAGCTCTATTTGTATATATATAAAATCAACTACATTAGGAATACCTTTAAGGACCGTTAGGAGCAAGCAATTTATCATTTCGCCTTTCTTGATCTATTATTCAGTGGTTCATTCTGAGAGGTCTCACAAAGTGTCAGCTTTAAAGTCTCGTTATCGCCTTGTGTCTCGGTCTCCTCTTTGGGCATAAGACTAACGCCCATAAAGGCTATTAAGGTATTGTGTCTCAAAAAAAAAAAGCCAGAGCAGTTTCCCGTTTAGTACGGAATAGGCAGCGCTTGAGCTCGGATATGGAATATACTAGGAGTTAATATCGACTTTTACAGACGACACAGAGGATCGATGCGCAAGCCAATGCGGACCGCATGTGAGATCCAGATGCGACTTCGTTTTATCTAGAGATCATACCGATTTTTGGACAGCGTAAATGATACGTCCTCCAGATTTATCACCAGATGATTTTTGAGTTGAAGGTACGAAAGCGGGAAGCGTCGTTGTTCTCGTATCGTTGAACGCAATGTCAGTGATTCGCTCTGCAACGTGTGTGTGTCTCTCTGAAGAAAATTATGTAAAGCAATTGCACTAAGTAAAACATTTATTTTCACAATTAATGTTACCTGTTCACCCATCGACACCTGCATAAACATCAGCTGTAAGCTTTTATCCGCCGTGACATTGTCTTGTACTGTTCGATAGCTAGGGATCGCGAGAATCATGCCTACCGTCACAAAAGATATAATGGCTGTATATGTGCTGCGTATGATTGTACGAAGCAAGTGTTCTTTCTTAGCGTTGCTCTTTGAATATCACCAACTTCTAATTCAAACATGAGAATTCTCCAAACATGATTCTGAGCCTGTGGAAAAACTATCTGCCTTTTCCCTATATGTATAGCTTTTCATTTCTGCTTCGTAGTATGGGCAAAGCTAATAAAGTCCCTAGATTAATTTTCCCAAGTCCTTAATGCCAGCAGTGCTTTTACACTCATCGCTCACTCACTAGCTATCGGTGATCAGGCTGTTGAAACTTGTAGAAATTAAGAATGAACACTAATGTAGCATTCACAGTCTGGCCTAAGATGATTGTAACTGTTTCAATGGCTGTATGGTACCGAACAATACTGAACAGCTTTAACGTCTAAGTCGAACGCCGAGTATCGCCACTGTACGGCTAGTAAAGGCTTTCTGTTTGTTCAGGAATCTTTTATGTCGCTTAATGGCCGGGGCTCGAGAAACAACACAAATAATTTTTAAAGGTAATAAGCGATAGACTGTGTCGTATGTGGTCTATTGTCGACCATGCCATCCTATTTGGCTACCTCAAAGGTAGTCATCAGAGCCATAAACCCAGGAATCAATCGAAATATGATGACCCCGCACCATTTCGTTCAGCAAAATAGCACAGTCTAATCAGTCATAAATGGGCTTTCTGAGAAAGATCTCTGGGCAGGTGTGATAACACGAGCACCAGCGCAAAAATACCTTATTTTTATGAAAGAGAAAGAGCCTAATTTTTGTACGTTACGTGTTCTGGCTTTACGTTCATACAATCTTGATCAGCGGCAACAACGAACCTCCAGAAATTCAATCATCTACTCAGTCCTTCAATAGATTGCGCTTATAAATGAAGCTTCATTGAGGTTAGTAAGAGGCGCGAAATCTGGGTGATGTGCAAGTAATGCTCAACTTGCACTCGGCATACTCGGACCAAATAAATAAGTAACTCATCTCGTAAAGGAGTTATCCATCAGCTCATAAAATCCATCATGTTAAATCAGTTCGTGGTCACCCACAAACAAAGTGGGACCCGTACGCCCTTGTACGAGAAACGGCCAAAAACAATATGGCCACTATTATTCACAATGAACATTTCAACGTGACAATATCGCAGACCCAGCTAAGCGGAAGAGAAGTAGCGGGCGACATAAGCCTCTGAATGTAATGACGGGCGTTACAGTGGTATAATTATTTTTATAGACAAATTTTCTATAAAGGATCCCGTTACGCCAGTAAATTTCCTAAAAGTGGAGGTAGTCAATCACTATAAGCAATCAGCGTACAGGCCTGGAGGCGTAAGCAGAACGCGTAAGCGTTTAGACAGGCTTATCAATCTCTTCCTTAATGAGCTCGACTCATCGTTGTTCTCCACTGGAATCTCGTACAACTAACAATTGTTTCCATGCACAGTTGATCTAGTAAATATTTCATGTCTCTATTTCGATACTACTTTAGCTGATAAGCGCTACAGGTTCTCAATGGGCTTCAAAACGATCTGCATCTTCTCACGCTAGTCGTATATAGCAATGGCTTCGATAACCGCATCTCATTTTTCGACTCTTACTTTTTGTGCTATTACCTACCTCTACCAAAATATGCAGGTATCAGCCTCATGATACCCTCTCTGTCATTGTCTATCTAGCAAAGCAATACTACATCGGCACTTCTTCCTTACCAACAAGCACAAGATGCCAGAAGGATTAAAGAGACATAAAGGCAGCTTGTTTGCAGAGTCATGGAGTGGGGGAATTTAGATGTTGGCCAAAACAAGTTTCAACACTTGTGGCAACGACTCTTGCATCCTACTAAATTTGTCGAATTTTGAAAATGTGTCCAAATTTAGGGGACTCCGTGACCGGTATAAACGTAATCTTTAAAGAACCATCAACTGTCCTTAAATACCCTTATCGTAAGTTCTTCCCGTCACAAATAGTTACGAAATTGAAAATTAAAGCTTCGTTAAAGCTCTGTGCAATCTAAAATCAAGCGAAATTGCGCGAATGGCTGTAACATGTAAAAAATTTTGCATCGCGTCAAGCAAGTCAAAACGTCCGTTCCCTTAGCTCGAAAATGTATAGTCGGCGACGTTGTACTGACTCATCGTAGAACTCTTGTCAATGATTTTAATTGATACCTGCAAATTAGGTCTAAATTTTAGTGCCTATAGGATTTTTCGACTTAAACGTCACTAGGCTTTACGTGGTCTCGGCTCCAATTGACATCTCATTTTCATTAGGGTCGCGGGCAAAGCTCAGATCTGTGTCCTTGCTCGACTCCATTCGAAACCTTGGATAGAATAAGGGAACACGTAAGCCCGCAGCTTTCATTTGGGAAAGACATGATCGTTGCTACTTCAGAGCACGTAATAAACACAATTATCCCAGATTGCGTTTAGGCAAAACGGTCTCAAGCTAGCCCAGTAAATGCCAATCCACAAGACGAAAGTTAGAGATGATTCAGAGTCCCGTTTACACTAAACGAAATAATAAACAAATATCCACGACGCATCTTGAAGACTTCGGCAGAACCAGCTCAGCTCGAAACGTTCCGTCCCAAAAACCATTCCAGAACTGGCAGAGACTGCGCGTTATATTGTTGCGTCCTGTGCTGACCTGATTGTCAACCTCAAGCGTGAATTTAATTGCGTGTACATTGTCATGGAAAACATGGCATCAAAGAAGTTCAACGCCAAGCTTTAATTTTTCCACGTTGATGGATTACACGGTCAGCCTTGTGATCCTTTACTGATTATCTAAACAAAAGGTTGTGAATCATTAATGCGAACCACAATACCTTCCAGGATTCTCTCCAGGATAGGATCTTCGCCCTCGAATAACACAGTGTCGCGCAAATAAAGTAGTTATCAAGCCGAATGAAACTTAAGTGTTATATATTGTGCGTACCGATGACAAGTTCCTTGTAGCGACGCTTTAAAAGATGCCTCCGCTACAAGGTTCTTTCGCGGCTTTCTTGGAAGCATACTAGATCACTAGTCTTGCTCAGTATTCTACAATGAGCGTTTTCTTCCACATCTTAACGCCTGAGTTCTGGCCACCTTGTTTCGATAAATGGATGAACCTTATTTAATCAATCTCGTTAGCTTCCAGGTAGTGGAAAATATACTTTTACGCATGTTGAGCGTAGATGTATAAAAACTAATTTGCTATAGTTGATCTTTCACTAATAAATAGATCTGATAATGATTCAAGAGCACACGCAAGATCAGCTGCCTTCTGCTCTCCTAACTACCTAAAGCATTCGGGAATGTTTAGAAAAAAATCTCAAAAATTAAGTTTCATCTGAGTGTGATCTATATCTGAACATTTGGCATGGACACAGCCGGAGAAACAGCTTCCTAGTTCGTGTCCGGGTAGTCCGATCCGCAATCCGGCGTTCCTCGAACTTCAACGTAGCAATCAAAAACTTAAACAACAAGAAAACTTACCTTTAACTTCTCTTCTTTTACAGCTAAAAGCGAGCACAGCTGGTGCTCTGAAAACAGCACTTCGCATTACTATAGCTTGTTTAGATCCTATACTATGAACAATACAAAGCTATCTGACAATGGGGTTGCTGGTCAAAAAACGAAAGCTTTGAGACACTAGAAGAGATTGACTCCTCTCAAGTTTTAAAAGCGCGAAGCAAAGGATCTGTAGTCTTGCAGATCATCACTCTAATGAGTATTTCCCAAGCCCTGCTAAAGCAGTTAAAGCGAAATTAGTCGGAGCTTTGGCGTCCATTAACACCCGTGCGTGAAACGTGGATGGCGCCTTACTCCTGAAAACAGGGCTCGGTGAAAACGGTGGCCTGCACAAGGTGAATTGGCTCCGATGAAAGTAATGGTTGTCTCATCGACTGCAAAAATGAAACGTTTCAGTATAGTCACAGACATAAATTAATCAACAATTCTGAAAACGGGAAGCTCTAGGGGAACATCAAGAGGATACGACCATATTTTATTAATAAAAAAAAGCATTGCCCTAGCGAGACAAGACACCATCTCACACTTCAGTTGTTGCCATCTTTAATTTTACGAATTGCCGAATTTACGAATAGAACTTCAACTTGATTGACTATCCACCATGTTTCTCCAGATTTAGCCCCACCGATATTTTCTATTGTATTGGCTTAAAATTTCGCTCAGATTTTCATTGAATTAGGAGGTTATCATATTCATAAACGCGCATTTTATAGGTTGAAGCGCCAACTGTCATTCAGACAGACTAAAGGCTTGCAAAAAAAAACTACGTTTGACAAAAAAGGACTGAAAAACGAGCTCTTATTTAGATGAGGTTTAGACTTCAATCTCCGTTTAGGGAGATTATCAAATCATCATGATCGTCAAATTTTAATCTCGCGTGACAGATGCGGATTAAGTTAGTTTTTTCATACGCGCGTCTATAAACAAGCCAGTTATGTTAATATGTTTTTGCATTGGAGACATGTATTTCGACAATCATATCCCTGTTAGTTTTCTGAGTAACCTTTCAACCGCTTCAACTTGCTCAGTTAAAGTTGAGTCGCTTCCCATTATAGGATACAGTAATGCACAATACCACAGAATTTAACATAAGCTGATAAAAAAAAAATCCCAGTCCGACCATTTAATGCCAGATCGCTTTTTAAAGTATATAAATAAAAAACAAAAAAAAGCTAAGTGTCAGATATATCGAGCTTCGTGAGGTGGATAGTTTATTTAGGAGCACGGTCTGCACACTTCAGACTCTTGAGGACATGTTGCATCCATTCGAGTTATAAAATAAACGCGCACTTCATGCTCTCGAGGAGAACTATGGTGAAAATATCCTGTACATGCCTGTGTGTCAGCCGCAACACGCAACTCGCTATCACTAGACCATAGCGGTCTTGATTCAACAATAAGGCCTGCCGTAGTACCTGATGAATACTTAATGAAACGTTGTATAACTTGCGCAGATTTAGCTTTATATTTGTTAAATGAACAATGTGGGGGTATCGCTAATATGTGTGGTGTATATACGTTTATTACAAATTTACGAATGCAATTATCTCCTGATCGAGATATATGCAGCACATTGTTATTCGTTCAGAGCTGATCATATGGTTCACCGAAGAGAGATGACACGCAAGCGATTGAACAATATTATCAAATTTACTGTTTGTACAAAACTCAAAAAGCTAAAGGCGATGCGATATGAGGTCGTGATATGACCTGTCACACCGAAGCTTCGACTTCGACGAAGCAAACAATAAGAGGGTTTCGAGGCATCCTCTGCAGATAGCCATGACTAGATACTACTGTGCGTTGATACGACTGTTGTACTCCAGACGGTCGAGGGGACAGCTACACAAGAGATATCCTACTGGTTTGAAGAGAGAGAGGAATACGCTACATTTCTCTCGTTTCTCCAGTTTTCCCCGCCTCCGTCCTTAGCTGCCTCCCTCACGTGAGTGTCTTACCCTACGCTTCGATCCTGCCGCTAGGGATACGATCCACTTTGTAAAACACTGACAGGCAATCGGACAGGACACAGAAGGGCTTCCCTTCACTACTGGTATGCTTCGCCGATAAGAAGCGTAACCTAAAGTACATTGGGATTTTAGGCTTGGACGCGTGTTCGTAGCTTACGAGCCGATGGTGATGCTGTGGACATTTGCCTGCCCGCATCGGGTCCCAGTTCATTTGTCCATACCTATAAGCACCGATACGAAAGTTCCGATAATCGACTTCGGATAAAGATTAGATTAAGGACATCATTTGTTCCTAAACATAAAAAAAGCTGGATACACGAAAAACGCCGAGTATCGTAGGTGTATGTTTGTAGCAATGGTGGTAATTGCTAGATTAATTTTAGATTACTGCAGATCAGTTTGAAATATAGCTAACAAACGCGTTTAGGTTTTGTCCATTGCGTAGAATAGTTTGTACAGCATGTGTATGAATAAACATATCCTTACACGTATGACCGTCATACAAACACATCTATCTACATGATGGCGTTGACGCAAACAACTTTTAAGATGTTCATACGTTTTAGATGCATCTTTATAGATACTTCCGTTCATAGATTCGCTTCTTTATCTTTGAAAAACTATAACGGATGATTGCTTGGCGTAGATAGGTCGCATATACGTTGACAGAAGCAACTGATTCATAACCACCTATTAAAAGCATCAGTAAAATGTCAGACTTTTAGCCCTAGACTGGAGCAATTTCCAAATGAGTTGTGTCGTTTTCAAAATTTCGCGCACACTAACTTCAGCTAGATAAAATAACTTTTGAGTAACTAATATAAATTGAAATTACATTGAGCAGGTATTACTCTCAAGAAATAGCTATATTGATGTAATACTAAATAATTACACACGATTAATATAGTCCAGTATGGCTTAATGCGGATATGTAATGGAATTACGTAGGCAGTGATTGAGATTCCACTCTGATAGACGACACTGTATTCTTTTGATGAGCACCTTAAGAAACCTATCGTTTGATCCTAATACTTGCTTTAATTAAGCATTTATCTCATTGCTAGATCAACTCATGTAAATATTAGATCTGTTATTAGTTCTTCTTCAAGTCATCAGTTAGACTTTGAAATTGAAATTGAAAAAAAAATAAAGATGAAAGACATGCTCTGTGTTATGCTGACAAGGAGCCACTACTACCACTGCTGACGAACCTTGAGCCGCCAGCATGGCCAAAGTCGAACACCCCTTCCATTACTACTACTACTGCTCCGGAATCGGCCTTTTTGTTGGAAGGCTCCATTAGGTTGAGGGGGCAATGTTGGGCCGAGTCGGCCAGATCTGCGCAACAATTCTGCTTAGCTTTAGCTATAGTGCGTCAAAGCACCATTGTAGCTTATACATTATTGACGTTCACGTCCGACAGGTTAGCCCTTCGCTGGCTGCCTTGTTTGAGATCAAGAAAGATCAGGGCAATACAATCAATCCAGCAGCATAGAGCAGGAATCACTTTGGTCGCCCGTCCGTCCGTGCGTCCACCCAGTCAGTCAGCCTCTATAGATTTCGCCTGCTTTCGTGTCCTTCCGTTGAGGTATATTTAGACATTTGTATCCACCACACCCCGTTGCGCTACTACAAGGGCTCGCGTCGGTCTCGTTACAGGGCAAGAAGCAATAAGCGGCGGCCTTTCAGGTCACGGTTTCGAAGTGGCTTCGCTGACTGCCTGCCAGCCGCAGAATAAAGGCCGATTATGCATAAGCAGTAAGTGACCACGGAATCGCCGGCGCTTGCGTTCGATGGTAGAACTCTGAATAGGAAGGTCATGGAAAAAGGAGGCCACCGAGAACGGGCGAGGAAGAGAGCGAGAGCAGGATGCGTTCAAGCATTATCAATAGAATTCTAACTGATGGTCTGCTCGCAGTTGTAGTAATAACGGTAGTAACATTATCGAGTCAATAGAATTACAAATCGCGTATGGTGGTTTTGACAGAACATCTCTCGCGGCCGTAACGCCATCGATAGAACGTTGAACGGAAGGGGAAAAAAGTAGAGCGAAGACAATTACACTTGTGGAAGCTGAGCGTCAGATAGAGCCACCAACTTCGCGAGAGTTTCCATGAATGCAAACACTCAGCATCAGGGTTTCTGTTATATTCTTGGACGATGTTATTCGTCCACCCAGCAAGAAGCAGAAAACAGAAATTTCACACGATTCAACTCCTCTCGTTGATCGTTGTCGCATACAAAATTGAGCGATCTTCATTCCTAATAGGGCATGAGAGGGGCACTATAAAATTGTTTATCTTGATTAATTTGAAAAAGTACAAATTAATATTGTAGCTCGTCTGCTGAAATATAGCCTTTTGAGGCAAACATCATGGGAAAATATTGGAACCTTTTAAACTTCTCATACTGCCTAATGGCCCTATATATAAATTCCGTTCGTATAAAGTTTAAGTTCATGCTATTAGTTGAACGCAAATCCGATATAATGAAAATGCCGGCTACTGCCACTTAGCCAAGTACGAGCTTTCAGCCTTCAGCAGCATATGAGTCGATATTGAAGAACGCGATGTAAAAGCTTCATCGAAGGCTCAGAGTTCATTGTTCCAGTTATTTGCAGTGAAATGTTGCCCACACGAACGTTTTGCCTATCATCCAAACTATCTGACGATGCTATACAACAGCTGACGATTTACAGCACAACCAAGATCCTCCAGCTGGCCTACCCAGGACAAAATGGGACACTATGGACTATTTGCTTGTTCTGTTGATCACTTATTACAACCGCTCTACAGTCTTAAGGATTTACTCCTATCAGTGCACATGCATTTTGAAAATTATTTTAGCTGATCCACTTATTAACTTTAACGGAGGTACTCTCGTTGAAGGCTTCGAGGAAGCAGGACTTCGAGAAATAAAGAAGTATTCCATGGCACTGTATTCAAGAAATAGGTGAAGCGGCTTGTAGTTACCCGTAGCATGACGATGGAACCGATGCTTGGTTGTCCATATACGTTTGTTGCATCGCTGCGTGTTTTTCAAAACTATGTAATGTTTATTTTTTCAGTTATACTTTTGTAAGTATCCAAATGGGTTTCGCAAAGATTTGTAATTACACAAGGAGCGTATAATTACGTTTTCAATAAAGCTGTTTAGTTATTCTAACGAAAACGATTAAAAAAAACAAGAAAAAACAATATGCTCATCATTATTAATCTAATCACGAAAATTACTTTATTGTTTTCAAAGTCTTTAAAGTTGGCGGGCATTGTCTGTTGACTAAATCAATTTAAAACAGTGGGAGACTACTCTTACCGATGTTGTCCGTCCTATATAAAAGCGAAACCTGTTTAAGGGAGTTCAACGGAAACGAGACAGAGACGGTAGGAGACAATGGTAGTCACGGTTCGTTCACCTCGAGAATGGGGTGGGGGTTGTCTCGAAAGCTTGCTTTCGGACACAGCTTATGGCCGGCAGTTTAGAAGATCGGCTTCCAAGCATGCTCTGAGCTGTAAGTACACGAACCAATTCAAATTCGAACATCTTGATTCAAAAATAACACAAAAAGCCATAGTAACATACACCTAGTATATAGATTTTAACGGATGCGTTTCATCATACGTTTTCAGTCGAAACAAAGCTACTCCTCTACGATTAGCCCCGCTCTGCCAATCAATTGCTCCGATAATAACACTGACGTAGCAAAACCAATGTAGGCTAGAACACATGGGCAAATATCAAACCAGATCTTGAATTTCAAATTCAGAATAGAAAAACGGAGTATATCACGGACATATCGCCCTTATTTCTCTCAATACGCTCTCTCCTCTGTTCAGCTGTCCAATTTACCTAAGAAGATTTTCTAAGGCAAAAATAAATGAAAGATAATGAATCTCATATCGGATTCGAACTATTTCATATGATCTGCGCGATTAACACCATACTATCCACGTGTTAGATATTTCGTCATTAAATGTATTCCTATATATTCCTATATATCAAATGTATTCTTATATATTAAGCAATATAGTTCCATAATTTTGCACAGTGGTGCCGCTAAGGCACTGCACTGCAGCACTTTGGTGGGGATATCCATGTCAGCAGAAGTTAGTCCGTATAGAAAATTCAGATAAAATCTGTGAATTTTGTATCGGTGATCGTCATATCATTTCGTACTCTTCTTGTTTCCGTAAACAAGAACTAGATTACGAACCAGGTATGTCGGCAACCATGACAACAGCACGAACCGACCCGTATTAAGCACAAGACACCCCTAGAAGGACAACTCCAGTAGACACGGTAAGTAAAGAGCAACAGAATTAGCGAGCGGGCTTGTCGATGTGTATAAAGTTCGTAGACAGCATGGGCCTGCGTGGCTTGCCTACAAGCCTATCAATTAACAGCAGAGGGCCTGGTTACGTTAAAACCCACTGCGAGCGTTTTAGTGAGTTCCAGTTAACCGTCTGCATTACAAAAGGGGCAGGGGAATCGGAGGGCAAATTTCAGTGGCCGACGTCTGTCCTAGGTACATAGTGTATGGCGTCCCGTATCTGTCAACTCTCGAGAGTGCAAAAGAACAATCGATTTCGATAAGGAATTGTTCTATACAAATGTCTGTAAGTGTTTTTGGATTAAAATTCTGCTTTAATGTAAAGCTAATGCAGTACTTGATTTTTCCACGAAAACGTATATTTTGTTTTGTATTGTAACAATAAGGCCTGCATAGAACATTGGGTCTCGTCACTGAAAGTGCATCAACCTGTACCGATCGGCCCAAATGCATGACATAATAGCATATACAAAACCCACGTTTTTAACTATTGCGAGTGAATTTCTACCACTATGCTAAAGACACCAAGAATCTCCAATATGTAATATAAATTTAAGTTAGTATTAACTTCATTGCTATCACGCGTTAAAAACGTTCGACCAGAGCCTATCTGTTAACATGACGATCATACGCTGACCAGCTTGGGTAACATGGGGTAAACTCTGTTGATGTCGAATTAACAGTGTCAAGCGTGTTCCATGGCTACCGGCGTTCTGAGCGTGCCTCTGGATTATTGGTTCGTTATTGTCTAAACCTACCTTAATCTTATCTGCTCCGAAGCGTGCTGAAGCATACGATAAATAATCATAGATAAAGTCAGTCTCCTAAATCGCAAACCCCGATTTTATCCTGCCAGAATTTATTCGTTGATACATGATAACTATACCAAAGAATAGAGTAATGAAACTTTTCGAGAGGAATTCCGCCTATTAATAAAAACCCCTATTCCATATCTTAGAAAGCCCTTTGGCTTTTCTCAGCCAATCACTGCATTCCTCCTGCTGAACGTCATCCTCTATGGAAAAATATGTAGTTCGCGTCTAGCAGAGTACATCCGTCACAGAACCTGTTGCTTGTCTGTAGTGTACATGATAGAGGAAGGTTAGGGGTGTGGGACGCCGACCTGGGATCGACCCATCATAGTGGCAACTCCAGATCGTGCGGTCGGGCGAAAGAAAGTTGGTGAGGAGTCGAGATTCGTTACCCGTCGTAAGTATTGCCTTTTCGGGTCACATGGACCGAGCTTTACGAGCAAGCGTCTTTCTCCACGGCCGGATGGAGCTACTTTGAATGCAAGCCTCGTTTGCCAGTACCAAGTTAGAGGCTACTGGATGCTGTTAGTCCGTATGTTTGAATCGGTAGCGAGTAACAACAAGTGACAACGGCCAGGAGTGACAAATCGTTCCCGAGGCTGAAATTCGCTGCTTCTATTGCTAGTCAATTGTCGAACGAGTATTATTAAATAGCTTGAACTAGGCCAGTACTGAAATAAATTTCAAGCCTCTTTTTCTTATTAGTCGGCCGAAAAAATCGCTAATTATTCAGAGCTCTCTTGTAACATCCCGTTACCTATCAGTGTCATGGTATCCAACGAAGCTATAGTAAATTTGAAGCTTCAAAATCCATTAGGTAAGCGATGATCGCCTGGCCGGCGTCAGAAATCACTTCCTTTATCGGAGTAGGTCGGCAACAAAACAATACGCGATGGAATTTCCGTAAGAACCAATCGACATACAGAGAGTCGTAATGCTTTTGTAGCAATAATCCATTATAAATCATTATAAACATTCCACCAATGGAATTTGCTGTGGCATCATGTTATCACTCCATATTTCTATGTATGAATCTCGAATAAGGAATTTGTCATCTAAGGCCAAGTCGTCTAAGTCACAGTAGGTATCGAATCCCGGATACGTACACACGTTCAGTGCCTATCGATACGCATGGAACGAAATTTGACTTTAGACAACTATCAGACTCTATTTGTTTGTTTGTCTAATTGATTGCGTTCGAAAACCAGCAGAAGGCCATTCCGCCATAGCGTTTCCGTATCATCACAGAATAGGCCGCTCCTCTTTTGGCTAGCTGGGACCATTAACAGTGTTTATTGTAAATGGACCAAGCTCTTCGACTCAACGACGGTTCAATACTGTACTAGTACAAGCTTGAGCGAACGCTGTAACCCTGTCGTTCGGTGTATCCGGCTCTCCATCCGCAAACGGCCACAGATCTTTAGGGGCAAATATAAAGACGGACACGGTATCTGCTAATCTTATCCTACTTGCAGCTCAAGTCCCTACTGACCCTTTCTCGTTCGTAGCGCGGTCCCAATCAAACGAAAAGGGTATCGCCGAGTGGGTACCATCCAGCATTGACTCGATCTGTGCAAACAGCAATTTTGTCAACTAATTTACTCAGAGTCCCGAGGGCGACGCGGTTGACACCAGCAGTGCATCTGACACTACTGACTTCCCTCGCATGCATCTCGCTCCGTCTATGTGCTGATGCCAGCCATTTTGGAAAACACAGACGTAGTTAGGGCAATGTCATATATAAAAAGAAAAATAGAGAGGGGTGTGCCAGAAGAGATGTGTAACTGACCATCCTCTATCATGTCATTTGCTTTTCGGCACTGCGTAATATGGAAGAGCTATCGTCATCCGACAACGATAGCTTATTCCCATATGGTTAGCTTAAATTGACACCCCGCTGTCTTAATTCTTCTTATCCACTGCGGCTATGCGAGACGTGTACGAGTCAGTTACTCGATCTGTACGATGAGTCCTATAGGAATGAATTTGTTTCGTCTATCAGTAGTCCCGATATAAATCGAAAGCCGCATGCGGTACGCTGCACTCCGAACGGCAAAGGCCAAACACGGCAATGTTGTCTCTACCACAGAAAAGCAAATTAATCCCAATTGAGCTTGGATCTCTCTAGGGAAGGTTACGTTCCTTTCGATGAACTCTGTCCTATAAGATTCAGTTAGTAGTATAGATAGTAAGATGTTCAAACATATGTTATCTATATATACTTAGATACAAAGTAGCCTAGCATAGAGGCAACGGTGAGCTAAATCACATGGTATGTTTTCTAAATACGATTCTCATATGCCCGCCCACTTGACGACTGGATATAAAAGCAATACTATCACGGGCCATCTAAATACGGAAAACATTGCATCGGGGCAGAGACTGAATGTCCTCCGATGCGAACGCCGATGTGCTATTTTTCGTCACGGGTTTGTTCGAATACATCTACCGTAGAAAAGTTTCAGCTAAATTATTATCTAGGATCGGCTGTTCAGAAGCAAGTTCTAATACGGTTAAGTAGAGTACGAGGTTCAAAACTTATCACAGCAAATGCACTATTCATCCGTCAGATCTTGAATCAAATCTTTTTTGTGAAAACAGACGATTTTTAAAAAGTCAGTGGTATTCTATACAGTTGAGTGGGTCTAGTTTTAACAAGCCGAGGAACGATCGTCCAATTTAAAAGAAATGACATATAAATATATACAAATTTGTGTAGGACTGTTATGTATAAACAGTGTAAGAGGTGTACAAAAAAAAATTTCCCAACAATGTCAGAGTCTGTCAAATAACAAACAATAACGAAACCAGTAAGCATTATTGGATCAAAGAAGTATCGGAAATTGACCCTTCTCTTAATCGCGTATTCTTTAATCGTTCAGATCGTTGCAGAAATCTCTGTTGACTCAATAAACGTGCGCTATCGTTTGTTTCAATCACTCAAATGATTTCCAAACTAAATTGAGGGAATAACGTTTTTTTTAGGTTCGTTCGACCGTGTCCGTGCCTTTTTCCTTCAGGCGTTTGCTGTAAAAATTACCTATAGGCATATGTACATGCTGGTGCAATATAGAAATCAAGCTTTTCTATGAAAAACGCAAATCAACGAGCGGCGCTCCAGTCGTTACATTATCGTGATGGAAAATCCTTACTTTCCAGGAGCTCTGACCTATTTCGTCACTCTTTTAAAATAATCTTAAAAATCCTTAGAATTACTCGTCAATGGCAATGTAACGACTAGGCACGAACTCAAATGCGCAACGCCCTAGTGTTGAGAAAGACGGTAAGAGAAGATTTGACTTCAGACCTGGATCTGCTGGCTTTCGTTGGTTGGGATTCGTCTTTAGAGTAATATACAGATGACTGAGTTTTTGTCTCCCCATCAGATAAGTTTAGGTCTTATCACCTATAGTGACACCGTGAAGGAAATCCTGCTCCTCCTTACGTCCGTTCATATTCTCTTCAGGTTCTCAATCTGGATTTGTTTGAAATTTTCAGCACAACCTGAAACCGTTCGACATGACTCGTGTGAAATGTCTAGCTCTTGTTTGCATGAGTTATGTTGCACTCGCAACTGGCTCCCAGGAGGACTCTGTACCATTAGCACCACTTGTGAACATAATACGGAACATAATGGACGGTTTTTGGCACTTTATCCGCGTTTTTTGTAAAAAGCAAAATACGGATGAAAATGACGTTTTTCTAAACGTCAACATCGCCGTCAAATAATGAATGCGAAATAATATATAAATGCACTTCATGTAGGGACTCAAGCTCATTACGCTGATAACCACTAAACGTTATAATTTCTCAACAGACGTTATAATTCCGTAATGACAAAAGGTTTTTTTTGGTCTCCAAAGAGCCAACATGCCAAGAATTGCATTAGAGTAACAGCAGTGCGTGGCTGCCTTAATGATACCCACATAAATGAAAATGGGTCGATGTGAATGTGAAATTAGCTCTGTGGATGGCAGACAGGTCGAAAAATATAATACCATAAGTCGGATCATAGGCCAATCTTTGGTTGGCAAAAGCCGGCGGTTTACAGATACTTTCTTGATCCGGTTCTACATATATATAAGCTATTATTTCTCTTCACTTACTGTTTGGATTATCTATACCTATGCGACTTTTAGCACAATTCACTTAATAAGGCCTAGAGACGTAATTGCAGGCTGCCGACCTAATCTAATGTCTAAGGCTTTAGAATAGGTTCATCATGTACAGTGCTTAAAATGTTTACGGCCATCATTACAAATTTGTCATTCTTACCCAGTTTTCAGATGACTGATATGCACAAATGCAGAAAATAGCACTCTCAAGTCGATTACACCTTTAAGTACAAGCATTTCGGTAACATTGACGAGACTTTCAAGTTTAGATTTAACAAAGAGGGTGACACATTTTGATTACCTTATATTGTAAGTTGATAGCAAAAAAAAATTTCATAAACGGATAGTAATTTTTCGGCAAAAACAAATTTGAAAACAAACCCCTAGCATCCTAACTCTTCCAGATGATTTATAATAGTCCTTGCGCCATAGCACAACGATTTTACCTTACAGTATGATAAACACTGACTTTTTATTTCACCGAAGTTTTAAAGCGTACGCTCAGGCAATTGTTAGGCCAGTGGATTATTTTGAAGCTGTATGCTATATGTATTTATCCTTACTAGTTAGGGCTATGTTTTGCCCAATTGAACATCAGAAATTGGATCAGAGAAACGTCTAATTTCAATGTATATGACGTTTGTCGTGGTAATGCCATTACCAATTGACGTTCACGTCCCAATTTCTGAGAAGATATCAGGTCGCATCTTCAGGCTGCATCTGCTCTGTACTGAAATGAGCCAAGCTTTCCAGTCCGCTGTAAAAACTATTTTGTGTTAGTCACATATAGCCACGAAACCTTCCACTAAATAAGTGATATTGCATTAGTCCTTAACTGGGCCTTTGGTGGCTCTCTTCTATATAAGTCTTAGGACTAGATACAACATATGATAAGGGCACTAGCATCGAAGGGGACCTTTTGCATTCAGTAACTAAAAATACCTCTAGCTATTTTATGACAGCAGAATGTTAAAACATCGTGTTAGCAAAGGGTGCATTTTCAATAATAATAATAATAATAATAACTGAGGACCCGCAAACATAGACTCCGTGCTAATGGCAGGTTGTAAACAAAAGCACAATTGCGCATATTTGCAAGAAATCGCCCAGTATTGGTTCCCATAATATTCATATGTAATCGAGCTACAATATAGACAAATGTTCCTATTTCTAATGTGATCACTGCGTTTTAAGTATTGCGTATGGCCAGTTTCCGAAAGCATAATACGCCGATCAAGTTCGACTGGCGACGCGGCTCAAAAGAAAGCGAAGTAGTACGGTGATTTACTTGGACACGGGTCGAAATGGACACCCTATGAGGTTCGTTGACCCCCCTCCCCCTATGTGCCGTAGCGCATTCAAGTGGAACTGTCGTTTGTAGACAGGTCACGCGAGCGTCTCGTTTACACCTCCTTCTAGACTCGCGTAAGCTAGCTATATTTCCTCTCTCTTCTCCTCAAGTTGCATACCACCACAGCTCTCAAGGTATAGGACACTCCAAACCGTAACGTCCAGTGCTTTTGCTACTGCTTCTCGCCGATGTCATTCCCTCTACTTTCTGGGCTAGCTGTTAGCATTTCAAGCTACGCCGAATTAGACAGTGAAGAGAAGCAGTGTAAACGGTTACGTTTACAATGGGATGACAAGCGCCCTCCGACCCCCCGCCGTTTGCCCTATTATCTAGGCTCCATCATGTCATACGAGAATCACACAGCCCAGAAGACCATTCACCAAAGTAGAGTGACGAGAACGGGCAATACGGGACTTCAAATGAAACAGCTGAGAACTTAAGTGGTGAAAGTAGGGATTGTTGACACAATCGTATGCAGAAACAACGACAAGCAGCCCCCCAAAATGCTGCAGCATCGTCGGCTAGCTACGAGGAGCTCGGTGGTAATGTTCTACCCGCAAAGTGCAGAAATTGTATTGTTTGAATGGCAACGGATGTACAGGCCATGAGAAACATATACTGGCAGCAGCTAGTTACTATTAATCAATGCGGAGTTCGCAATTCAGCGGCATGCGCTATTTTTCTTGTTGTTAAGCTAAAGAGGCCGAGTCGATGGTCGTCACCGGTTGCAGCTTGTGCACTGAAATTAGCACGAACTCGGAGGAGTGACCAGGGTTCAGCTATGGATTTTTAAGGACATCATCTGATAAGCTAACGGGGCCCTTAATACTTTGAGGCTTAGTGAGTATAACACAGAAGAAG
The DNA here is from genome assembly GCF_002443255.2 of Varroa destructor. Classification (NCBI taxonomy): domain Eukaryota; kingdom Metazoa; phylum Arthropoda; class Arachnida; order Mesostigmata; family Varroidae; genus Varroa; species Varroa destructor. The sequence goes on along the minus strand of NW_019211459.1, from coordinate 3,627,873 downwards.
TCATAGGAATCAGTACGTGAAGTTTTTTGATTGCAAATGGACCGTGGGAGGCAAATCGATCTATTAATAGTGCTTATATCTGCATAGTAAGGTGATCGAAATAGATCAGTATACAAGCATTGTACACGATTTTCTATTCAAACACATATTACATGTGGACATAATGATTTCTTGCCATCCAGAGAGGCAGATGCCCGTGCCGGAATGGGGCAACCTTTTGGCTATTTAAACGTACAAAATCCAAGGGTGTTTATGTTCGGTTGAATGTAAAGCAAAATTATTTTCTGCATCATCTTTTTTTAATCAACTATTATTAATTGTTGTTTAAAGCGGCTCGGGGTGAACATGTAGTGCTATGCTTTGACCTTGTTCTTTCACTTTTGATTACTGCTTTCTCTGGTACGTTAGGTATGTTTCAAGATGATCTTTTTTCTGTATTGATCAAAAAATTATATTCTACCATTATAATGGATAAAGCCTTTTTGAACTGCGTGTTCTGTTCTATATGTTTTGACAGAGTTTTTGCCAATTTCTAAGCAGCCTTTAACTCTCAGGTATATCTTAGCTTAGCATCGAGTTGCTTACCTTGAGTTAGTAATCAGTTTCAGTTAATATGCCGGTAAAGCGAGCTTCAGATTTGTCTCAATATCTCTGTGCGATAGGTTTGCACGTGTCATCTACAAATTGTGAGACGTTCTCTTTAACAGAGAAATCGGATTGCTCATTGGTATATCTCTATTGAAAAGGATCAGATCCAACACTGACCCTCGTATACTCCATGCTCTATATTTGTAAGCGTACTATATTTATTTAGCACTTTCGCTTTTTGTATCGAAAAGTCTGACTCGTCACAAGCTGCTTCGCTGAAGCCAATCGAGATTAGTTTGCTTGTCAGTCTTTGCGGATACACACTATCGAAAGTTTTTCTTAGACCAAAAAAAGCTTATAAAAAATCTGGAGTGTATAAAATAGTCGACTGGTTGAAGAGTCGTCAATTGTTTGTATACGATTCATTTTTAACTTTTTTACCGTTGCGGTTTTAGCAAAGGTAAAGCTTTAGACACGTAACCGGTAACTATAGTATAAGACTAGGTCTTATTTAACAGCAAATGAAAATGCTGGATTGTATATGCTTGGATTTTTCAAAGGCATGCTGTACGCCCTAGGCTAAAAGATGAATTAATTTAGATTAGTATTGAAATTGTCTCGCGCGACAAGTGTTTCAATAGATCTACGTCGCAGAGTTTTAGACAAATCTTATTTCCTATCGTGAACAGAAAAACAAAATCCTATAAAGCACAAATGTTATGTCATCGATGCTATATTATACAGAACCTCTAGTGTACCTCAGATGCCGAAGAAATGATAACGGTACGCAACATGGATCTTTACTCTACACAAACAGCTTAGTCCGTTACTCAGGTAACGATGTGCTCTGTTGTTTGATCATTAAAAAGCACGAACGTTACAGTTTTCCTCTTAAAAGGATACCTTCAATGACCTATACATAGCGCTTTAAGATCTGGTTGCCTCATTCAACATGTCGCGTTAGGTTCTGCATACGTACAATATAAATTTACTGGGCACGATACGACACTTACTTTTACATCGATGAGAAATCTATCACCTCTGCTTCTGTTTTAGTGCTGCGGGAGGATGGATATATGCGACGCGGTATTGAAAATGATATTGAAATCTAATCAAATACTCTCGGCAGTGTCTTGACCATAGCATCTATTGAAAGAGCGGGCACAAATAATAGATTTACGTGAAAAATTGTAGAGTACGATCAGTAAATTAATTGTAGAGGTCCCTAGATATACGATGTGAATTATATTTGTTTCTCCTTGACAGAATGGAGGTGGTTTGACAAATCAGGATTGTATACCGTAGTGGGTGGGTTGGTTTCTGAAAGATTACTGACTGTTACTACCGGGCTTGATTTGTAGATGTCATACGTTGGACATTATAATTTCTCAAAAAAATGCAATACATTATAATGATTACATGTGCAATACTTTTGCCAACATCGTATCGAACTCAATGTCGCCCTATTTCGTCCGAGTTGTCAGAGCTAATCGTGCCTCGATTAGCTAAGAATCGATACTTCAGCAATTAACCCACTTTGGGCAACAAAATGGGCTACGCATTAACTGCTATAATGTCCTCCCGTTATATCCGCGACTAGCAAAAAAATCTTTCTAAAAAAAAGTTCGCATCGACCGATATGTCAAGTCCCGCATGGGTAAGAGCAAATGTCGTAGTGGGAAACAGAGTACGCAGTTGTTGATTTCTTTCTCTCAACCCATGGATTCGAGATATTTCCTATTTCCTTTAACAGTAGTATTTCCTTTTGGTGTATCTCCTAAGACTTGGTGCGTAGCGGTGGATTCGTTTGGTCATTTCGGATTCAATGCTGATATTAACAGCCCTATATTAATGCAATATATTAACATACTTTTTAAATAATAAGCGTTTTTGCTTAATTGCATCCTTTACGTTACAAGAGGTTCGGTATGGTCGCAGTTTTGGTAGCGAAAGTATATGCAATGGCCAACCGATATCTTCGACGCTCATTGATCGTAAAAAAAACTGAAGTTCCTCTACAGGCTCCTATACTTTGGTTCGACCATTTTTTTTGTTTTCGCCTTCAGTTATGTATTGTAAATTCATTTGTCTGCATAAGACCTAAATCGTATTCTAGACCCAGGTGGGTATTGAAGCTTAACAGTTAGAAGCAATTTTCTCTAAATAGAGTTCACTGACTAAATAATTCGGTTGATCTACTGTAAAAGCTTCACTTGAGTTTACCAAATGGTACCCATAAAAAGTACTTTATCGTAAATCGAGCGATAAGTGCAGTACCCATTTATAGTATACACAGAACAGTCATGTCAGTACGCCTTACTATTCTATGAAGAATCTGCCCCGAAATGAATTATCTCAAAAGATATATATACAGCGAAACTTCAAAGCGTTAGAAGCAATGCTGTATAATTAAAGAAAACATGAATTAATTATCGAAAACACAAACATTTATCGATCGCTTTTCCTTAGATATAGAATTTTATTAAAGGAATTAGCCTGCTAAATGTACTGTCGTTAAGTCATGCTTGCTTCAGTTACAAAGAATGAAAAAAACGTGTTATTAAGGAAGAGTGCCTACAAAGTAGGCAAAATGTTTTGAAAGTATCGCTTTCGCCAATGTCCTAATATGTGTATGCACTTGGTCTAGGATTTAGCCAAGGCTTTAGTTCGTCTAACTTGGTAACTTGTGTGTTTATTAGGACAAAAAAAAAAACCCATTTTTAACCTATCGAAAAACTGGCAAGTAACTTGATTAGAACGCTGCAAATTGATTATTTTAGCAAAAATCTATTGAAGGTAGATACTTGGAAGCTCCAAACGCCAACAAACAGTAAACAAATAAAATTATATTATCTTTATCATGTCGTTTCAGTCAGTGGACGGCCAGGACGAAATTCAGAATGCTCCAATCGACATTATCAGCGCTGCATGAAGCTAATCTATCATCTTTCCGAGTCGAATATGAAGCAGACGACAGTGGAGGATCTCAACAGATTGTGCCGGTTACTGTCTAAAATACGTTCCTATAAGACATACTGTGTTCAGGTGGTAACTCAACTATAAGTGAGCCCATATCTAGAAACTGCAAAAAGTTAGTTACTTTCGCAACACACGGTCAAAAACTCATGGGTTAGGTGACCGATTGCGTTGTGTACGTATCTAGGGGCAATGGAGCAGAAATTGGAAAATTTCATATATATTCAGAAGCGAATACTTCAGTATCGTAGTATTATTATACAAGCATGAAGGCATGTCGTCTTCAAAACGCTTTCCCCGATCATAATAATCTCGCTGTCAAAAATGATCATTGCTTTGTCGGTGGCGTGCAGTTCTTCATTGAAGTAAGGTTGTAGTGCAGCCGATCGGAAATTGATTATTACACCTTACCTGAACTTACGTCCACTTGTTGCGTTAAGCAAATACATTTAGACACATGTATGATATAGGATATAACTAGGTCCAGGAATAATTATTTAGGTAGTGTGGGCTACCTACACTACAGTGCCCACTAATTTCTCACCCTCGTAAATCCGTCTTTGTTGGCTTCTCAATTTCCTGGGTTGGAATTAGCTCTTGTTTTAATATCCAAGTATCTCGGCTGCAATTATTCGACCGTGACGTTTGCTCATCGCTGAACGTACAACTACTTTCAACTTAGAAGTTACGCGAAAAACATGATTGTACTGACTAGGGTCTGCCCAGGGTTGAACTTTTCTAGCGTTAAAAACCAACCTAGTAAGCCGTAGGATTAGGTACCTTTGTCTACTTCTCACGCTCAGCGAATATATGGCTTTATACGTAAGATAATATTCAGCTAAATTTAGAAGGAGCAGTTTACGAATCTTCTAATATTTTTTCTAATAATTTTATACCTTACGTGTTTCACTTTTTGAAACAACCTGTGCAAATAAACGGACGTGGTATTACGTTTAGATCAAAAGCGTTATGAAAAAAAGTCAATAAGTAGATGATTTTCTATCATAATTCTGACAGTAGCAAAAAAATATACA